>NW_005054762.1:0-3103 GCF_000277835.1 Geospiza fortis | reverse complement strand
CCATCGTGTCTGTGCCAGCCCAGCTCTGGCCACTGGGGATCATGGCTGCTCCAGGGAGCACAAGCCATGGCTGTGTCCCCTCCCTCCAGCCACATTCCCAGCTGGCAGCAGTAGCCAGAGGAAGCTGGGAAGTGCTGGCAGAGGGGGCAAAGGGATCAGGGTTCATGGTGCTGTTTATTGATATCAGAGCTCAGTGGGATGCAGGAACCAGGTGCCAGGGGGAATTTTGGGATCACAGCCGTGTGGGGCATGATCACTTTTGGGAAAGTGGGTTTTAAGTGTTCTAGGAGGTGTAAGAGAGGAGGGAAAGCCATGCTCCAATGTGCTCTGTGCAGAGCATCCCTCCCACATGGCCCTTGGCCATGTCCCTGCTGCCTTGTCCTGCAAGAATTGAGGAGGTAGGGTGACCCTGTGGATATTTATTAATCAGGTGACTCAAGGAAACCCTCAGCCAATGCCCCAGGGTTCATCATCAGTGCAGTGGAGGGGATCAACAGGCTCAGACTGCCATGGAATCACTGAAATAATTCCCTGGTGGAATCATTGCTGCTGGCAGTGTTTTCTTCTAGCCCCCCAAAGACCTTCTGGAGAAATTTCCTGAGGAACACATGGAGCAGTTCTACCAGCATCTCTGTGAAAAACGCCAATCACTTGTTTTTAAAATGTTAAAAGTTTAATAGTAATGAAATGGTTATAAAATAGTAATATAATTAGAGTAATAAAAATGTAGACAATTAGGATTTAGCATAATACGGGACAATAAAAACAAAGAGTTACAGACAGTCCAGGTGCCTCTTTCTGGGCAAAATAAGCCCGAAAAAGGACCCACGTTAACAGAGGATTAACCCTAAAAGCAATAGCCTGTTGCATATTCATACACCTCATACATGATGCATAAATTCCATTCAAACACAGGATTCTGTCTGGTCAGTGTCAACTTCTTCCTCTTAATTCTGATGGCATCTTCAGAAGTGTGTGAGGCAGGAAGAAGTTCGTTTCTTCTGATAAGGGAGCAATAAATTCTTTTTCTCTGAAAGACTTAGGTGTCCTGAGGTTGCTATCTCGGTGTGAGTACCTTATTCCTCTCTTTTTAAAAAAGTATCTTAACACCATTACATTTGAAACTTCTTTTTTTCTGTTCTTGGAGTGTTTTTTCTCCCAGTCCCCATCTCAACTCATGATCCCTTTGTTAATTTTTGTTTCCCTCTCCCCTGCCCAGCTGAGAGCAGGAGAAGGTGAGTGAACGGCTTTCGCGGGTGCCTGGCGTTTGGCCAGTGCCAAACCACGACAGGCTTGCAGCAGGTTATCAGCATCAGAGCCCACATTTCTTACTGCCAGTACCCCTGGTGATGCAATAAAAGCTATTGGAGACCAGATGTTGGGGTTCTGGGGTGCCCCTTCCAGCCCTTCACCAGAGCTCATCCTCCTCCTCCTCACCCTTGGGAATACTTGTGGTTGTTTTTTCCTGATCTCACCCTTTGCAAGCAGGGACATCTTCACTAGACTGGGCTGCTTCAAACCCCATTCAGCCTGGCCTGGAACACCTTCAGAGATGGGGTGGCCAGGGCATCTCTGGGAACCTGTGCCAGGGCCTCTCCACCCACACAGGGAAGAATTTCTTCCCAATATTCCCACCTAACCCTGTTCTCTGGCAGTGGGAAGCCATTCCCCCTTGTCCTGTCACTTCAGGCCTTTGTGCAACGTGCCTCTCCAGTACTTGGAGTCTCTTTAGGCCCTGGAAGGGGCTCTAAGGTCTGCCTGAAGCCTTCCCTTGTCCAGGCTGAACACCCCCAGCTCAGAGACCTCAGAGAAGCCACAGGGAGGGGTTTGGTGCCCCATGGAGACAATGGTGACAAACACAGATGTCACCCTGCTCCTGGAAGGGGGTGGCTGTGCTGAGGAGCACAGACTCCCCCTCCCCTTGGAGCTGCACCATCCCAGCCTGCTGAGGGAGAGGCCAAAGCCAGGGCAGAGGAAGAATTTCTGAAAGCACAAAACCACCAGCAAGGAAATCAGTTAAAACCAGCTTTAATAATAAGCAACAGCACACCAAAGTGCTGTCCCTGTGTGTGTGTTTGTGTGTGTTCAAGGGTGCGTGACAAAAGGACAGTGAGGGTAAGGATTAAATGGAATATGGCCCAAAACCTTTACAGCACTCAAAATTAAGAGTACTTCCCTTAAACTTTAAACAGAACAATTCAGCATAGGAATATCACTTAGCAGCATTTAACCTTATTTATGCCTGAGACTTCCTTGCAGGCCTGCCCCAGTCAGATGTCTCAGGCACTAACACAGCTGGGAGAGCAGCATTTCTGCCACATTTGCCAGAGCAGATGCAGATGTGTGTGCACGCAGACAGACAGACAGACAGGCAGCCAGAGTCAGTGCAAGGTCCCTGTGAGAAATTGCCCTGGCAGGCAGTGAAATGCTCCCTGCGGATCCCTTTGCATCTCCTCCCTGTGCCAAGGGCTGGGCCTGGAGCCCTGGGGGATGGGCCCAGGAGCCGTGGGCGTTCGGGGATCAGCCGAGGGCAGCAGCCGGGAGAGATCCCAGCTGGGAGAGGCCCCAGTGCCAGGGAGCTTCTGCTCAGCGCTGCTGGGCCCAGCAGAGCTCCAAGGGTCTCCTTTTGGGCCGCTGCTCACAGGGCCCCAAGGCATGGGCGTCCCTCACAGCAATGGTTCACCCTGGCCACACCTGGGGCCCGCAGCTTCCTGGGACAGTGGGAGAGCAGGGATGCTCTGGCATCCAGGGCAGTACAATAATTTCCAAGGCTGTTGATAAAAGCCCAGGAGGTGGTTGGACAGCAGCAGTTGCTGGGAGCAGAGGGTGTTTGTGATCAGCGCCACAGGAGCTGAGCACAGGGGCTGCTCCTCAAGGCTGAGGCCTCACAAGCACGGATCAGAGCCCAGAGCGGCCTGGAAAGGGGCTGGGGATGCACCAGCACAGGGAGGCTGATCCTGTGGGTATTTCTTGATCAGGAGACTGAAGGAATCCCTCAGCCACTGTCCCGGGGTCCTTCAGCAGTGCAGTGCAAGGGATCAACAGGCTCAGATAACTGTGTTCACAACAGGATCACCTCCATAGGCAGTGTTTTCTTCTGGCT
>NW_005054761.1:102514-102885 GCF_000277835.1 Geospiza fortis | reverse complement strand
CGAGACACCGACATCCATCTGCACCTCTGGAGGTGAGGACAAGGTCACAGAGTCACAGAACCACCGAGGAGGGAAAACAGCTCTGAGGTCATCGAGCCCAACCTCCGACCAAAGGTCGAGCTGGCCTCGGGCACAGCCCAGAGTGCCACACACAGTCTGTCCCTTACACCCCAGGGACAGCCACTCCAGCACCTCCCTGCGCAGCCCACTCCAAAGTCTCATCACCCTGAGACAAAACTCTTCCTGATACCCAACCTGAACCTCCCCAGTGCTGGAATTCAGCACATCCCTCTGGCTGTCCTGGATTGCCCGAACCCCTGCCAGGAGGCTCAGAGACCCTGGCAGAGAGCCCAAGAGTCCCGTGACTTGAT
>NW_005054761.1:101388-102110 GCF_000277835.1 Geospiza fortis | reverse complement strand
TCATCAGTGGCTGGGCAGCCAGCACAGGAAGGGCGAAGCCTCACCAGGGCTCACAGGATGTGCAAACCCACGCTGGACTCATGCCAGGGCAGGGCACAGCTGACCAGGGCTGCCCACACACAGACTCTGGCCCCTGTCACCCCCTCAGGGCCAGCAAGGCCACCTGAGCTGTCCTGGGCCTTCTGCCCTCTGAGGGCAGTCAGGACTACATCGCTCACCAGGGGCTTTGGCACAAACACGCCCATCTGCGGGGCCTGCCGAGGACACGGGGCTCCTTGGGAAAGGACCATTCAGGAGAAGTCGCGCCTGACAATGCTCTCTGCTGCCCCAGAACACAAGGCCGTGCCTGTGAACACTACTGCAACACCCTGCAGCGGCTCTGAGGCCCTCCAGAGCCCCCCTTAACTGCCTGGGTGACGTGAGGAGAGGTTTCAAACACATTGGGCCACACCTAATTTAATAAGTCATTAAGAGAATCTTCACAGCCAAACCCATAAATACCAGGGGACACGTGCTGCACCACAGCACTGGCTGTTTGTCTGTGTATAAGATCCCTGCAAAGAGAGCAATGGGTATTCATAAATGAGACTTAAAAGCAACACAATTGGACACTATTTCTTCTTCAGGGGCTGCTTGGGAAAGAACCCGTTCTGTACCCAGCAGGAGAGGGACCAGGCAGCAGCAGCAGCACCCACGGCCGAGCCCCCGGTCCCCAGCCGCAT
>NW_005054761.1:98363-100175 GCF_000277835.1 Geospiza fortis | reverse complement strand
GTTCTTCCCCCATCCTTTCTCTGCCTTTCTGCCCCCGCCCTTCTCTTCTCTCCCTTTTCTCCTCCCTGTTTCTCCCAGCTCCTGTGTCTCTCTCTGGCCTTTCCTTTTCCTTCTCCGTTCCTTTCTCCCCTCCTCGCTTCGGTAGCTCCTCACACCAGGCAGGGCTGTTGTCCCCAAGCACCCCTTAGATCCTGTGGTCTCCTGTGTGCTGCTGGTGCTGGGGAGCGTTTGGGGCTCGGGAACACCCCCAGCCCCACACGGCTGTCACGGACATTGCTGTGATCAAGGGTGGGATTTGGGCACATGCAGAAACATTTTTTCGTAACTGTTAAATAAATAATCCCATTCTTCTGTCAAACAGGGCTTGCCAGGTAGAGATCTCTGCAGTCCTCCTTCAGACTGTCTGGCCAAGCTGCGTCTGTCCACGTCCTTCAGGAGCCCGGGCCCAGCTGAATTCCACCTGTGACCCTTCTGAGCAGAGCGTGGACGTCGGGCACGGGGGCTGATGCAGAGGAGGCTGCATGGCAGTGAGCTGGCACTGTTCTGAATTTCTGCCCTGTGCCAGTGAGGTCACACCTGTGTGGCACCTGTGCCTTCCCTGTGGGTGGTGGTGAACCTGAGCCACGCCGAGTGTCACCTGGTGTTTTGTGCCACAGGGAGAGGCAGAGTGTAAGGATCAGGCTTTGTGATGCTGCTGCACGTGTTAGATGTAGTTTTGGTGTTTCCTAGGTGTTTTGGCAGCCTCTCTGTTGTTCACACTGTTCTATTAGCGTGAGGGCCAACCTTTCACTGTTGGAGTCGGTGATTCCAGGGGATTTGTTTCTGTTTAGGTTTGGAGCAGCACGGAAGGGAGGCAGCGCTGCTCTCTGTGGTTGCCTGGCTGTGGGCAGGCATGGCCCAGGCCCTGCTGGCGCTGGCTGTGTGCTGCTGCTCCCCACGGGCCCCGGGGCGTTGCTGCGGGCTGCAGGGCTGATGCGGTAGCGGCAGGGCCGGCTCCGGCTGCTCTCACCTGGGCTCCTCGGGCAAGCACTACGTGTGCGGGCTGTGCGCGGCCTTCACCAACATCGCGGTGACGTTCCCCATCCAGAAGGTGCTGTTCCGGCAGCAGCTGTACGGGCTGCGCGCCCGCGAGGCTGTGCGCCAGCTGCGCCGCGATGGGCTGCGCACGCTCTACCGCGGCATCCTGCCCCCGCTGCTGCAGAAAACCACCACGCTGGCCCTCATGTTCGGCCTCTACGAGGATTTCTCGGCGCTGCTGCTGAGCCACGCCCGCGCCCCCGAGCTGCTGACGCGCAGCGTGGCCGCCGCGCTGGCCGGCACCACCGAGGCCGTGCTGACGCCCTTCGAGCGTGTGCAGACGCTGCTGCAGGACTACAAGCACCACGACAAGTTCACAAACACTTACCAGGCTTTCAGGGTGCTGAGGGCCTACGGGGTGCGGGAGTACTACCGGGGATTGGTGCCCATTCTGCTGCGGAACGGGCCCAGCAACGTGCTCTTCTTTGGGCTGCGCGGGCCCATCAAGCAGTGTCTGCCCGAGGCCACCTCGCACAGCTCTCACCTGGTCAACGACTTCATCTGCGGGGGGCTGCTGGGCGCCCTGCTGGGCTTCCTCTTCTTCCCTGTGAACGTGGTAAAGACTCGCATGCAAGCTCAGATCGGTGGCGAGTTCCAGTCCTTCTCCAAAGTGTTAGTGAAGATCTGGCTGGAGCGCGACAGGAAGGTGATCCACCTGTTCCGAGGAGCCCACCTGAACTACCACCGCTCTCTGCTGTCCTGGGGGATCATCAATGCCACCTACGAGTTCCTGCT
>NW_005054761.1:94204-98329 GCF_000277835.1 Geospiza fortis | reverse complement strand
GTCCCCTGTCCCAGGGAGCAGTGCCTGTGCCTGTGACAGGTAATTCCTCCCAGCCTTCCGTATTTATGGGGTGAATGGTGATGCATTTAAACCTTGGTGCAATTATGATGAACTTCCTAAAGTATTCCTTTGCTGGCAGGTGAGCTTACCCATAACAGAGCTACCAGACAAACACAAGGTGTAAAAGAGGAAAGAGATGTAGTCTGTATCACTCCCAAAATTGCGCTATGCTTTGTGGTGGGATGCACTCCACTGCCCATGTTTAGAATATGAGAATCAAGGAGGAGCAGAAGAAAAACAATTCCATTGCCTGATCATCTTCCCAGTCTCGATTTTGGAACTGCATTTTCAGGTGTTTTGGGGTCCTGATTACTTTGTGTGAAGTTCAAAGGACAGATACAGAAGGGGATCGCTGAAGTGCAGAGCTCCCAGCTGCACCTCAGCCTGCTGCAGCCGCTGCAGGGTGCAGCCTGTGGTGACCATGTCCTCCAGCCGTGGCACTGAACGTGTGACCTCAGCCCGGGCTGGATCTGTGTGTGTGTGTGCGTGTTTGTACGTGTGCCTTCCTGTGAAAAGGGAAAAGTGGAAGGAATGGGACAGCAAACTCACTAAAGCTTTAAAGTGTCCTTCCTCGTTAAAAAACATGGAGTTTGTTCTGCTTTTTCTGAGGACTTTTTATTTTTTAATTGCTGCTTTTTCTGTTGCCTCCAGCTGCAGGATCAGGGAGGTGTCCCTGTGTGTAAGGACACTCCAGCTCCTGCAGCTGCTCAAGCACTTCACAGGCTTTTTGCACTGCCATGTCTTGTCTTTTCTCAGCTCCCTCTGTGGAATTACCGATCACAAGGTGTTTGTACCCAAAACTTGGGGTTCTGCCTGCTTGGTGTGTTCTGTTAAAGGTTCTGCAACACAGGAGTGGCACAGGCAAGGTGAGATCCTGGGTGACCTGCTTCAGTGGAGGTCTGTAGGTAGAGTGGAGACGAAAAGCCAAAGATGACCTTGGAAGCAGGGAGCAGGAAAGGTGGAGTGCTTGGAGACGTGTTTCAGGACTTCTGTAGGCAAACATTGAAAGGGACTGACAGAAATCTGTGTCTTAACAGATGCAGGAGTTGGGAGAGAGGAGAATTGAGGCTTTAGATACAGGGACAGAAGAGCGAGCACAACCCTGAGTAGATGAGGGTCCCAGCAAAAGTGTTTGAGTCTCCCTGAGGGATTCCTTTTTAATTAAACTATACATTCAGATATAAACCAAAACACTTTGGATGATGGGGAGCAGCAAAGCTTTCAGACACTACTTTGAATTTAGTCTTTTCTTAAGTTTTGGAGAGGCTATTGCTTTTCTGAATTTGAGTTTTCCATTTGCCAAAACTGTCTTCTGGAATCAATCCTAATCAGTGTGTTGTAATCATACAGTCCTGAGCTTCAGACAGCATGGGTGGGCACAAGCGCGAGTTCCTGCATCCCAGTGGTGATTATCCATCTAAATAAAATGTTTACTGGATGTTTGTTACTGGCAGAATCTGATTTTTACCAGTGTACCTTCTTTTTGTAATCACTCCTTGATGGAATAAAAACAAAAATCTGCATCCTGTTTCTCTGTGGAAGATGTTATGTGCTCCTGTAATGCTGGGGAGGCCAAAGTGTTGAGGGTGAGAGTTTGGCACAAGCCCAGCTACCCCAGCAAAAATGAAATAGTGGAGCCCGGGGTCTGAGGTTCAGAGTCAGTTTTGACTCTTCAAATGTCACTTTCAGAAAAATTTAACGTAAAAGCACTACTGTGACACACACACTTGTGAACGGCAGCATCTAAGCAC
Source organism: Geospiza fortis (assembly GCF_000277835.1). Classification (NCBI taxonomy): domain Eukaryota; kingdom Metazoa; phylum Chordata; class Aves; order Passeriformes; family Thraupidae; genus Geospiza; species Geospiza fortis. The sequence goes on along the minus strand of NW_005054761.1, from coordinate 96,518 downwards.
TAGGCAGTGTTTTTCCTCTTAATTTTTAGGGGGCATGCAAGAGCCAGCATGGCTGATTTTAACATAAATAAAATACGTTTCAATTCAGTGAATTATTAAATGTTTATTATGCAAGCAAGAGAAACTGTCCACAAATAGTAAGTTACTGTACGGCTGTAAGTACAATACTTCCAAAGCAGTTCTGATACTTCATATACAGTATTAAAAGGCTACAGTTTTTACTAGGAAATCTCAGGTATTTCAAAATACTCTACATGCACATTTGTTTCTGTATTAAAAACCTTATACTTAACTGAGGATATTTAGTGCTTTAGAAAATGCACCTTTGACTAAGATCAGCCAATGAGAAGTTTCTGTTTCCTGCAGGTTAAAAACATGATGGGTCGTTGACTTCTTCCTTTCTCTCCAACTCTTTAGGATCTTGTAAACTAAATTTTTTGAAACCTTTCATTTGGCAAGTGTATTTCTTTTTTCCCCAACAGTTTATATGTCCTAGAGCAACAGACCCATGTATGATGTTAGAACCTTCTCCACATCAGTGCTACCCAAATTAAAACCACAACACAAACAAACAGAAACAAAGCCCACTAAATTAACCAAGACCCCTCCCACCCTCCCCGAAAAAACTGATGTTTAGAGCAGAACCGGCACCGGCACCGGCCCCGGCCCGGCTCCCGCGGGCTCCGGCAGCGGGGAGCTCGCCGTGCGAAACCACCACAAGGCTCACAGAGACACGCTGTGAATCCATCCAGAGCCACCCGCCCTGCCGTCAGCGCACTCCTTCCTCCCTTGGAAATGGTTCCCTACAGTTGTTTCACAGTTTTGTACACTTCTCAAGGTCGAGCATTCAGTTTTTGAAACACAACTAGAAGATAAGCTTTTTTTTTTTTTGTTTGACTACCTAGAAATAACCCAAAGCTCACCAACACATAATTTCATTGTTCCAGTAATGCTACTGAGAGAGAACTGAAAACACTTGCACCACCACATGACTGTGAGGCATGTCAGCTGTAAGCCACTGAGAAGTGACCTTCACAGGTAAAACATGGTAAAGCCTTCATGGAAAACTTCCAAGTTTGTTGAAAAGGAGTAATCAATCGAATGACCAAAATCTAAGACTACCTACTTACTCTAATTCAAACTTATTACAAATGTCATCAGAAAAACTAAGTAACATTTCTACAGCATACAGGTACAGATTCTGTCATTTTATGCATCTGCTGGACACGCTACAAAAGCATCAAGGTGACCAAACCCCTCCACCAGGTGAGCTGCTGGTCCTGGAGCCAGGCAGGGCCTGCCAGCCAACCACAGGTGCTATGAAGGAGTGGTGGTGACACATCTGTCACACATCTGTCACTTGGGGGTCATGGTCCTCTGTACAGAAAGGTGAGTGTCCAAAGCTCAGCACAATACTGGTGTAAAACACAGCGTATCATGAGGTAGAATTAAAAAGGTAACACTCAGTGCATATTCACAGGCATAGCGTTACAGTCACTAGGGATCCACCAGTCTGAGGAGGTTCTGACAGGAAAACAAAAACAGCCTTGGAAACACACAGACAGAGCCACCCAAGAACTGCCTTGGCCCTCTGGGTGCTCCTTCACCTCCAAAAAAATCACTGTGCAAGCCCATGAGAACCCCAAGGTTCTTTCAAGTGTCCCTGTAGTCCCTTCCATGATGTGTAATAAAACATTAAATAAGGTGAGAAAACAGCAGCCTGGCAGTGGGACAGCAAATACTTGGGGAAAAGCTGCTTTAGTCCTGGGCAGGACCTGGGTGTTTTTCCCCAAACAGCTTGGCCCACACAAACACCTTGTAGCTCCTCCTTTGCACGAAAAGCCTGCATGCCAGGCTTGTCCCCATGTTTCCTGCACGCTGCCCTCCCAGGGACAGCCAAGGGAATGCCCTGAGGGCTTCCACAACCTGGCAGACCCACCTGCCCCAGTGCAGGCTCGGGCCAGCAGAATGGATGTTTGCCCTCAGATTACCCTACACACAAAGCTGAAGGCTTTGCATTACCAAAGAAATTCTCCAAAAGAAGAAACTTGGGATCTCCTTCTGTCATAATGCAGAGGAGGCTTTAGTTTCAATGATTTCTGCACCAATACCACGGTATACTACCCACATAAAAAGCTACAGGAGGGTCCTCAGGCTTACCTTTCCAGCTCTCTCACGTCCATAAATGTTGTCTTTATCCCCAAATACGTTTTGCAAAAGGCTTTGTAAGAGTCAGCTTTGAACAAGTGTGCTCTGCTGAGCCAGAGAGTGTACCTGAACACCAGTAGGTGACAGTCTTTCCAGGTAAAGTTCC
>NW_005054761.1:86125-94194 GCF_000277835.1 Geospiza fortis | reverse complement strand
CTGCTGAACTGAGTGTGACTAGTCTGCAAAACTTCAGTGAAACACTAAAAAACCCTCATCTTGGAACATATAAGTGATGAGAATGTTATGAACTGATATGGATGTACAACACCTGTTCATTTACAAGGTTAGCTCTATTAACTCGAGGGCTGAAATCTGGCATTCATACTCTGGGTGTGACCACAGGATCCCCTGAGCTGGAAGGGACCCACAGGATGACGCAGTGCCACCCCTGCCCTGCCCAGACCCCCGACAATCCCACCCTGGGCATCCCTGGAGTGCTGTCCAAGCTCTGCTGGAGCTCTGGCAGCCTCGGGGCTGTGCCCATTCCAAGGGGAGCCTGGGCAGTGCCAGCAGTTACCCTCTGGGGAAGCAGAACCTTCCCTGATCTCCATCCCAAATCCCCCAGTCCCAGTCCCAGCCCCAGCCGTGCCCTGCTCCTGTCCCTTGTCACAGCAGTGAAGAGATCAGTAGCTGCCCCTCCACTGCCCCACAGGGGGATGCTCAGGAGCACCAGGAGATCTCCTCTCAGACTCCTCCAAGCTGAACAAACCAAGTGATCTCAGCTGCTCCCCATGCAGCTTCCCCTCCAGGGTGAGCAGTACAGTGTTCCACACCTGATGACAAGCCTGGTTAGATCCAGGCAGACCCCACTGTTGGCAGGTTTGCTTTTAATCCCCTCCCAAACTGACAGCACATGTGAGGAAAGGCTCACCTGGTGATACCAGGGACACATCCAAATGAATTTCCCCCACAGACAGAGTGCAGCCAGGTGTGTGTGGAAAAACAGCCAGGTAGGAAATATCCAAACATCAGCAAAAAGCTACCATGATTCAGATGTGGAAAGCTCCCTGCAATAGACAGCTGGCAGAGGAGTGGGCTCAAGGGGAGCCTGCCTGTGCAGGGGTGGGCCTGGGTGACCTCCAGTGGTCCTGCCAGCCTAAGCCACACCGTGACTCGTTTTTCTAGCCAATGACAACCACATTAACATAGAAATGAAAGCAAAATTCCTTTTTTTTTTTTTCTTTTTGGTGAGAGTAACTAACCGTGTTGCTTACATAGACAAGCAGTCCATTATCTACTAATCACCACAGAGTTGCTTCAGCAACAGAAGAGGAAGCAGAGGTGAGGCAGTCCAGCTCCTGTGGGACAGGAGGTACCTGGGCACACTGCCCCTCTGTGCTGCTCCAGACAGCCCACTGGAGTTGTGCTGAAGGCAACAATCAAGTATCAGGGTACAAACACAGCAGGGCAGCAGCCCGATGGCACAGGATCAGCAGGAGCAGAGGTCTGCTGGCAGGCTGTGGGCTCCCAGATGCAGGACCTAGATCCATGCGGTGCTGGCCTGAAAAATCCTTCCAGGTCACATCCTGAGGGCACGGCAGCTGTGACTCCTCTGGGCTCCGAGGTTTTGGAGAGAGCACACTTCCACTCAGCTGAAGGAAAGCCCTCCAAGGTCCATCCAGGGGGGCTGCTGGTAGAGGGAGAACTTTGTGCCTAGAACTTTGGCTGGTAGAGGGAGACGCGTCCGCTAAGGCACCCCGAGGCGATCTGACAGTGCGTGGGCGAGAACTTGGTGGTGAGCACCTCGGCGTTGTGGGAGTAGAGCGAGCGGATCTCGCGCAGGGGGCTGGCCTCCCGCGGCAGGCAGTCCACCAGCTCGCTGCAGTGCGCGTCGAAGCCCAGCAGGCGGATGCCGAAGCCGTGCGGCGACGAGATCATGCGGCCGTCGGGGCTGAAGCAGAGCTCCTTGATGTAGCCCCGGCCCACGTTAGCCTCCTCGATGCAGTGCGTCAGGCGCAGCGAGCAGCGCGGCGACACGGGCCGCACCGGGGCTCCTTCCTGGAATTCATAGACACAAGTCCACTAAAGGGAGAGGCAGAGAAAGGGACACTGAAAGAGAAGTAAAGCACTGCAAACACACATTCCCTCCCCCTGCACCTCTACGGGTGACAGCAGCTCATGTGAACAGGAGGGACGTGCTCCTGCCAGCCTGCTCCCACTGCCTCACCATCTCCCTCCCTGTGAGCCACCCAAGCCAAGCAGCTGCCCAGCACTAAAGCTGCTGCTCTGATTAAATGGGTGCCAGATATAATCTTTCCTATCTAGGTTTCATCTGCAGAGAGCAAGGCCTAATCTTTCAGCCAGGCACCTGCTCTAATTTAGTAAATATTGAAATTAAGTCAATAAAGTCAGATTCAGCTGACTGTACCTCAGAGCAGATCACTGGCATTTTATGCCTTTGATTTCAAAAGGAATGGAATCTTAAAGCAAGTGGGTAACAGACTTTTGAAGGAAGGTTATGAACAGCTCTGCAGCCAGTTTGTTATTTGTAAGACACATTAACGATCCCTGTCTGTCATCCCATTATTTAATATCAGAACAAATGTTAAAAAAAAAAATCAATGACAAAGTTTATATTGTGTTGATTCTACTTCACCCCCAAGACAAGCATTCCTAGCTCTGTTTCATGCATTCTTCTGAATTAACCACAACAGGAAAAGTACCAATGAATATTAATAAAACACAGGAAGGCAGACTCTAGGACTAAGAGAAATTATAACTCAGTCAATCATCAGTACCAATTGATCCAATGTAACATTTTGCACGTTACAGAAATTTTGTGTTGTACATTAGTTTGAATGCTGCAGAGCCAGCATTAAAATTTATAACCAATCTGCTAAGCTTCCACTCGCTCCTCTACACTTGTGTAAAGGGTTACCTTTACAAAGAGTGACTTTCTTCAACAAAAAATCCCAAATAAATGCACAAAAAAATCCCACCAAAACAAAATGAACCTCAATTTACATCAGCCATCAAAGTAACTAAAACTTTTATTATTGGTCCAGTACTATCGTCTACTGTTGGTCAAGTTAGAGGAGCAGAATCTGCAGCTTGCAGCTGAACTGTAGCTGGTCTTATGACTTCCTGCACCAAGGAAAAGGCTTGAAGCAGGCTCTACCAGGAAGATAATTTAAGACAAAAACCCGAAAGCACATAATTGAAAGAAGAGCACGAGGCAGTGTGTTACCTCCTGGTCATCTGTGTTGCTGGAGCAGCGCAGCAGCGTGGCCCAGCCCTTGGGGTGCAGCTGCAGCGACGTGATGCAGTTACCACGGTCTCTCTCTCCAGGAACCTCTGGTGTTAACACCTCAAGGCTATTCCTAGGTGATCCCCCTGCAAGGGAATTACCCGTGAGTCTCACTGAAATGCACACAGGGACCTCCAGCTCTCTCACCAGTCCTGCTGCTGGAATGGGGTCACAGCAGTGGCAGCTGCCCGTGGCTGCCAGGACAGACTGCACCATCAGGACAGGGAGACTCAGAGAGTCACAGGAACCATAAGCCAACACCCATGGGCTCAGTCCCCACTTCAAACAGCTCCTTTTTGTGAAACTGGAGTGCCAAACCTGCACTGAACCCAGCACACTGACAACTACACTAACCTTCCACACTCATGCTCCTCATTGGTATTACAGCAAAATCTAAAGAGTGAGGTTCTTATAAGATTTGCTGATTCTCAAACTTGTATGATGTGCCCTCCAAATTCCTCCCATCACTTGCTCACAGCTTGCAGCTTTTCTCCCTTCTTCCCCTCAGCCCCAGGTAAATCACTCCCTGGCATCCAGGTAAACCTCCTCTCACCAGTATGCTTCAGCATCTCACTACCACGAGTAGCTCAAAATTACCATTACATTCTTTCAATTTACAAGGGATGCACAAAGTGTTCACCCATTTGCCAAATCCACGCTGATTCTCTGGATTTCTCCCTGAAAGACCATTCACACAAACTTTGTTCACGGAAAAACACAAGGAAAAGGGACCACCTCCATGAAACAACAACATACTAACATAAAATACAGATCTTGTTACTTTTCCTAGATTTCTCAGACATAAAACCTGATTAGGTCCCCAGGCTCTGGTGTGCAATGAGATTTGATTAGTTTAATACAAGTCTCAGCAACACCATCCTTAAAAAACCACAGGACAAAAAAGCAGATCTTCACTATTGTACCCTGGCCTCTTTTGGATACAGTAAATCAAAGCCCAGGGTTTACTTTCGTTTCTATTTTTCTTTAGTGATCTGTTCCTACCTTCTCGCTGGGAGGGCCGTGACAGGGTTTTCTCAGAGGGCGGCCCTGAGTTGTTCTGGTGGCAGGGTGAGCCCACAGCTCGAGGGCCAGAGGAGCCTGACGACGTGATGTCTGCAAACACACAGACAGGTGAGCCCACAGGTGTCCCCGCACAGGTGGGCTGCTGCCCAGGAGCACCCCACAGAGCAGCCCACAGCACACGCCCTGCCACGCCTCTCCAGCACTCACCTGAGCTCGACGTGTTCCTCCTGGCCCGTAAAATGGGGTAGCTGCCAACCTCTAAAGACTTGTTTAGGTCAAGGTCGTGCAAAATCAGAAGGTAACCAGAGGAGGTGGAGATCAGCATTTTGGAACAGTCTGGTGTCAGCCTCATCCGCATCAGAAAACGGGTGTGAAAAAACTTCTTGTGGGGACATCCATCCTCTGTGCACCTGGACAGCACGACAAGCAAGGAGGGGCTGTGGGCAGCTGCACTCGAAGCCCTGACTGTGTCCACAAGGGTCCAGGGTGTGTCCAGCATCATTCATTTTGTTCACCCCAAAACCCTTTTGTAAAGCACTGTCTTTATCCTACTTTTTAATGGAATGGGTGAAGTCACATCCTCCCACAACTACAGCAATGAGGACAGAACCTTCTCTAGAACGAAGAACTGTGTTCTGGCACGTGGCAAGAGGCTCCTTTCTAGCCATTTACTGTTGCCAGAGAGGCAATGCAAGCTGTTTGTAAAAAATGCGTATTTTATGATTGGCTTTTGACAAATATTACAGTGAATATTACATGTGTTGTGTCAGAAAGTGATGCTGTATTAATTCTCTTAAGTAGTGTGTTAAATATAGTTGTAGGCTATAACATAATGTTAAAATAGAACCTTTGCTATGTAAGATACTTTTCTTCTAAAGAAAGGACTGGCAATGAGATAGCAGCCACAGGACACCTGAATCTTTCAGAGAAAGAGAATTTATTGCCCCATTATCAGGATAAACTAACTTCTTCCTGCCTCACTCAGCTCTGAAGAGCTGTCAGGATTCAGAGGAAGAAGCTGACACTGCTCAGACAGCATCTGTGTTTGAATGGAATTTATGCATCATGGATGAGGTGTATGAATATGCAGCAGGCTGTTGCTTTTAAGGGTTAATCCTCTGTTAGCGTGGGTCTTTTTTGGGCTTATTTTGCCCAGAAAGAGGTACCCGGACTGTCCATAACTCTTTGTTTTTTTTGTCTCATATTGTCCTAATCCAAACTGACCAAATTATTTTTACTCTAATTATATTACTATATTTATAACCATTTTATTACTATTAAACTTTTAAAATTTTAAAAACAAGTGCTTGGCAATTTTCACACCTCAGCAATGGCTATAAAGTGGTCCCAGTGTTTCAGAGCACAGTGCAGCCCCACTCTGGGAGGCAGGCACTGCCTGGTGCACCTGTGCTGGTGGTACCTGTGCCGTTGCACCTGTGCTGGTGTGCTGCACAGCGCCCACGGCGCAGCCCAGCCCCATACCTGTTGATGTCCCAGATGATGACGTTGCCATCGAAGCCCGAGGTGACCAGCAGCCTGGTGTTGGTGTCGTACTCGATGTTCTTCACCCAGCTGGTGTGGCCATGCAGCGTGCACACTTTGGTGTTGAGCTTCCTCAGGTCCCAGAGCGCGATGGTGGTGTCGTCGGAGCACGTGGCGAACAGACGGTTATCCAGGAACCTGCCAGGAGGGAACAGCTCAGGGCGCCCTCAGGGCAGCAGGCCAGCACAGAGAAAACAGCTCCAAACCCCCTCTGAACTCAGCACAGAGACACCAGAGCAGCCCCAACTCAGCACAGAGAGAACAGCTCCAAACAAACCCTCTGTGAACTCAGCACAGAGACACCAGAGCAGCCAAAACAAACCACTCTGAACTACCCAGCACAGAGAGAGCAGCCCAAACAAACCCCTCTGAACCAGCCAAAACACAGACAGCAGCCCAAACCCCCTCTGAATTCAGCACAGACAGAGCAGGGCAGCCCAAACAAACCCCTCTGAACAAGCCAGCACAGAGAGAGCAGCCCCAAACCCTCTCTGAATTCAGCACAGACAGAGCAGGGCAGCCCAAACAAACCCCTCTGAACCTGGCACAGAGCACGCACCAGCAGCAGCTGCACTGCAAGCAGAACTGCTGGGGTATGAACTAGCAATGCCTCTGGAGCAAACACAGAGGCGCAGCACAAGTTTGGTTTGGGGTTTTTTAGGGGGTCTGTGTGCCAATGAATTGTGTGCCAGCCACACAAGAGCCAAACCAGCAGAGGAGCAGGTGCTCAGACAGAGCCCCACAGTAACTCAGCCTGCTCCCCCTCCGCACAGCACTCAGCTCGCAGGGGCTGGCAGCAGCACAGCTGGGAAATCAACGGAATAAACACAGCCTAGAGCTTCCTGAGGCAAATGCAAGGCTTTCCAAACACGCTGAGTGAGGATGAGGCCTTGTTTGAGCACACACCAACACAAATTACTCGGTTCAGTGAGAAAATTAATGGATGGAACCACTGAGTTTGCAGACGAAAGGTGAGCACCACTGGAACTCAGGCATGCCTTCAGTTTCAGAAGGACAGGGCACGCTGGCTCATGTTTGGAATTCATTTGGTGAAGGCACTCCACCAAGAAAAGCCCTGCCTGAGGTAAAAGGAACAAGACACCCATCCAAAAAACACCCACTAAAAATCCTTTAGGGCCAGAGCTACACCACAGCAACAGCAACCAACTGTCAAGGAAAAAATCCCAAACTTTGGTAAACAGGAAGCAGTTTTGGTGCTGACCACAAGGAACCCCTGCAGTGCCTGCAGTCCTGCTCACTGACCTGAGCAAGGCTCCAGGCAATGCTGAGAAACTGCGCAGGACAGAGGGAGCTCCTCTGTGTCACACAGACACACGTTTTAATGCAGCTTTCCTGACAGATGCCCAGCTGATGTAAAACATCAGTGCTTTGTAAAAAGGACAACCAGCTTGTGAAAAACATCAACTTATCTGATGGACACAGCACCCCACATCATATTTGGCTCTTCTGAGTGAAAATACTCAGAATGTTCTACAGTTTTCTTGGGGTTTTTTGTTTGGGTTTAGTTCTTGGTTGAAGCTTTTTTGCTGCTGTGTAGTTGGTTGTTGGTTTGGGGTTTTGCAGTGGGCTTTTTTTGCTTTGAGAATATGAAGAGCAGCTGGAATATTGTTAGAAGATAGCTTAAAATCATACCTCAAAATCTATTACCAGAACAACTTAAAGCCCCTGAATTTAAAAGGAAAAATACCATATGATAAAAACAGTGATGGATTTAGAGTCTGCTCCTGCTATTCCCAGCTCTATTCCAAGAAAGAGTAAGATCTAAACTGCAATGCCTAAGCATAGGCTGAGCTGTGCCAGAAGGTCCCTCCCGACCCACCTGATGTTGTTGACACAGTCCTCGTGAGCTTCAGAGAGAGTCTTGATGTGCTTTGAAGAGATTGGGTCAAAGAGCAGGACCTCAGTCTGTTCACAGGCCACGGTCAGCACGGAGCTGCGGGGAGCACAACACAAAACCCCACGTTTGCGGTGGGTCCTGCCCTCCACCTGCGTCACCTGCTGCCTCTGCCCACACCTTCCAGGGGCTCTGAGACAGGAAAGGTGACACTGGATCGAAGGTTTATCTGCAAAGCAGTGGGGTTTTTTCACTAAAACCTTGCAAAGTACAGATTTATCAGCACCAGGGCACCCCTGGAAGCAGCTGGAGCAGGATTGTCACCCCCAGGCCCCTCCTCCTGGACAGGGAGAGGCCCCAGTTCAGGTGAGGTGGGAGGGGCACAGCAGGACACCTGACACCAGGTGCGTGCCCGAGTCCTTTAAAGCACAGCCCAAGGGGGCTGCTGATGCAGACAGCGATGACACCTAGGCACCAGAACAGGCCCTGCGCCTCGGGACCCCGGGCACACCTGGGCGGGCACACCTGGGCGGGGATCCGGGGCACACCTGTCGGGGA
>NW_005054761.1:85194-85722 GCF_000277835.1 Geospiza fortis | reverse complement strand
GGCACCGGGAGATGGCGCCGGACCGGACCGGACCGGACTGACACCGAGCCGAACCGAGCCGAACTGAGCCGAACTGAGCCGGGCCAACCGTGCCGAACCGAGCCGAACTGAGCCGGGCCAACCGTGCCGAACCGAGCTGAGCTGAGCTGAACCGAACCGAGCCAAGCAGAGCCAAATGGAACCAAGCCGAACCAAACCAGGCTGAACTGAACGGAACCAAGCCAAACTGAACGGAGCTGAGCCGAGCCGGACCAAACAGAACTAAATGCAGCCAAGCCAAGCTGAACTGAACAGAAAATGCAAACCCCCTCCCTCTGAATTACTGTAATTTTGAAATTAAGGGGCTCTCAGGCAAAGATATGGGAATGGAGATAACAGTTCTGTACTAGGAAAATTAAAAATACACAAAACCAACCCTGCCATAGTCAGACCCTGCCCTGCCCCCTGTGTGTCAGGGGTGGCACAGCCCCATCCCATGGGGGCTCAGCCCTCCTGCAGTGCCAGCTGTGCTGCTGCTGCAGCAGGGAT
>NW_005054761.1:83120-84882 GCF_000277835.1 Geospiza fortis | reverse complement strand
TAAAGAAAAGTGCCCCAAGAACAGCACTGCCCCAGCTCTGACAGATGGAAATAGAACACACACATTTATCTTGCAGTCTAGGATGGGGTGTGGATGGGGGCTGTGCCCCAGGAACGAGCCCTCCCTGGGCACAGCCCCTCCAGCCCCAGCACCCTGTGCTCTCCTAAAGACGATTAGCGCCAGGTTTATTCCAGAGCTACCCAGAGAAGGTCAAGGTCCCTCCTCACCACAAAAACCACTGCTTCAGTGGACTGTGAATATTTCTGCTTAAGTTTATATAAACATAACTGACATAATATTTTCATAAATATCAATGTGTTTTTTAAACAGCGTCTCCTGAGAGTGTGGAAGCTGCTACTGAACCCTGAATGGCAGAGAGGAGTCGGGAGAGGCCTCTCTGGTCTGCTCCTGCTGGAAGGTGCGGGACAGGGTCTGTCACAGCCCCAGGGCAGGAGCAGCCCCTCCTGTGGTGCTGGACAATGCCTTTTCCTGACCCAGAGATGGGGCAACTGAGAGGTGTTTTAAAAACTTTGATTCCATTTTCAGTGTCATTTGAAGGGTGAGACAGTACAGATGTTATAATTCACTCCATCACAATCAGAAGCCATCTATTTCCTAATTACAATACACTGTAAGCATTTCTTGGCCTGCCAGCTTTAGCCACGCCATGCTGTAAATGCCTTAAAGCCAATTAGCTAAAATCACCCCTTGTGGGTGTCACTACAGTGCATCTTTCACAGTTCTGTTTCTCCAAAGTATCTCATTTGCAAGGCCACCCTTTGAAACTTGTTTCTAGCTCCATTTCTCTCTCAGCAATGTCTGTCCCATTCCATGGCATTTCCAAGCCAGCATTTCTTGTCTCAAAGTTTGCACACTGTGTGAGCCTTCTGTCAGGCTTTGAGAACACTACAAATCCATTTCCCACACTCTGGGGTCTGTTTCATGATGGGAATGCCACTGTGACTGTCTCATCCCCAAAATGTTCCTTCTGTCCCCTACAGACAAACTCAGTTTCCTTCAAAACATTCTTTGTCCCTTGCGTGTTACCCTGGCTCTTAGCCCAAAGTTTTCACTGCCCATCTACTACCGACCACTTTTGCCTCCAAATTGCCAGCTCGCTCTTGTGTCTGCCTCATTCCTGGGGCCCTGACCCTGGTGACCGCAGGGACGTGCCCAGTCACAGGGAGAGGGGCTGCCAGGGCAGGGTGTGGGGCCAGGAGGAGCCCCAGAGTGTTCAGGGGTGCTGGGAGCTGCTTGGAGCCCAGCTGTTCATGGGAAACAGGGCACGAGCACAGAGCGGGTGTTAAAGCTCGGGGCTTTCTCAGCAGAGCCCTTGTGGGGAGCGTGAAATGTGCTCCTGCAATGTGCTCCTGAGGGTGCCCCACGCTAACACAGGTGCTCTGCTACGAAACTGTGAAAAATGCATGTATTGTATGATTGGCTTTTCGCAAATATACAAATGAGAATTATATGTGTTGTGTTAGAAACCGATGCTGTATTAATTCTCTTAAGTAGTGTGTTAAATATAGTTGTAGATTATAACAAAATGTTAAAATAGAAACTATGCTATGTAGGATACTTTTTTAAAGAAAGGACTCACAGTGAGATAGCAGCCACAGGACACCTGAATCTTTCAGAGAAAGAGAATTTATTGCTCTCTTACCAGAAGAAACGAACTTCTTCCTGCCTGCTCAGCCCTGAAGAGCCGTCAGGATTCAGAGGAAGAAGCAGACACTGCCCAGACAGAATGCTGTGTTTGAAT
>NW_005054761.1:80682-81888 GCF_000277835.1 Geospiza fortis | reverse complement strand
GGTGATCAGAATCCCATGTCACTGTGGGACACAGTGATGTTTCAGCCCCCACAGCTGCTGCCAAAGCCCAGCTAAGGCAGCACAAAGGGCCTTGCATGGTACCACAGGTGTTTGATTGCTGCAGCCGTGCAGGGAGGTGAGCAGCTCCCAGGCACACACTCGTGCAGGGTCCAGGTCTGTCTGTCCCCAGGGCCGGGTGACCCTGGTGTCAGGGCAGGGCAAAGACCAGGGAATGGGGAGGGAGCAGCTCCGGGACACAGGCACAGACACAGGGACAGGGCAATCCTGTGCCCAAAACCAAGGTATGACAGCTTTTGGGGACGCTGCTTCTGTCCTAGGGGCCTAGGGGATGCCCCCAGCGTCCCCACACACAAATGTTTATGTGCTGTCTTAGGGAGACCAGCAATGTGTGCTGCAGTGAGTGGGTCACAGTCACAGACACAAACTTATGCAAATAACAGCATCTCTGGCCTGCAGGGTTCGATGGGATTTTCTTTTTCCAGTAAACCTGTTTGATTGAATCTCCTTGCAATCCTGGTCTAATTTTCAAAGTTCTTTTGCTTTTGCCAAGGCATCCTGTTATCAAGTCTCTGATGTCAACCCGGTCCAGAGTCCCTGATCTGTCCTGTGTCCCCCAGCACCCAGCACTGGGCCTGCCTGGACACCCTGGTGTGCCCTGGGCTGGGTTCCCTGCCCTGCTCTCAGGGGGAGGGTGATGCTGATCCTCTGTGGAGCCTGTGGCTGCTGCTGGCACTGCTGACCCTGACAAGGGCTTCCATCTCCTGCTGTGCCTGCAGCCAGGGCAGCAGGTCACAGCTGGGTCAGCTTTGATTTGTGTCCCCTCCCTTTACACTCCCCATTTCAGACACTGAGCCTGACACCACAGAGTGGGCATGCAGATTTCCAGAGCTGTCTGGGGGCTGCTGCTCATGTCCTGGCCAGCCAGCAGGCACTCCGCTTCCTGCAGTTCCAGCCAGAAGGTTGTGCTGGTCACGCAATTCGTTCACTTTTTCCAAATCAGAAGTAATTTTTTGTGATTCATTGCCTATCCAGACGCCAATAGTTATCCACATTCCATCTGCTTACGCCTGTCTGCATAGGCACAGTATAATGGGACAGAAAAGGAAGAATACCGATAAAAGAATTCAAATATACAAAGCAGGGGTGCACGATGGAGGAGCATCCCTGGGAAGCTTCCTCAGCTGG
>NW_005054761.1:78360-79509 GCF_000277835.1 Geospiza fortis | reverse complement strand
GGGGCGAACCGCCGCGCCGCCCGGCCCTTCTGGCTGTGCCTGACCGGGTTCGCGGCCGGGACGCCCATCTACGAGCAGTGCTTCCGCATGAACGACGGCTTCGAGCGGTACCTGGTGAGGCTCTGGCCGCGGGGTCGGGCACAGCCCAGCCCCGGGTCCTGCATCTTGTGTACAATAGTCAGTTGTTGCTGCTCTCCCTGTCTCAAAGCACCCCGAGAACTTCTGATGAGGAGAGAATGTAATGGGGTTGTTAGGTGTGTTGATCAGTGCCTAGGACAGAAACATTGTCCATTTGGAAAAGAAAAACCCCAGGTCACTGGAGATCTGTAGGATCTACAGGACCTTTAGCAGTCTGTGTGTCCAAAGCAGCAGTGTCAGTGCTGGGATGTCTCTGTGTCTGGGAGGGGGCTTTGTTCTGGCAGCTGTGCCTCAGGCTAACGTGCTGCTTCACTCGGTCTTGTGTTTTCGAGATGGATACAACTCCAGAGAGTTACCTGGACCTGTTTCCTTTGGAGGCCATTGTTTATCTCACTCCTGACTCTGAGAATGGTAAGTGTTTCACTTTAGGAAGGGAAGAGCCAGGGCAAAAGGCTGACTTTTAGAAATTTCTGTTTGAGGCCATTCCATGCTTCAGGCAAGTTGTTCCTCACTGGGCTGTCTCATATGGCATGAGCCATACTGTGTGCTTGGATCTGGTGCTAAATCTGTGCTGATGGGACCTGTGTGCCCCAGGCTGCTGCCCCTGAGGCGAGGAGGCTCTGCCCAGGGCTGTCCTTGGGAGGGCTGTGCTGGGAGAGCTGTGCTGTGGGGTCACTGCTGCTCTTTGCAGTGCTGCAAGACATCGACCCGAGCAAGGTGTACGTGCTGGGAGGGCTGGTGGACGAGAGCATTCACAAGGTGCGTGGTGCCTGCCCCGTCAGCAGGCACATCCCGCTGCTCTGCCTGCCTCCCCTGGCCCATTTCCCTCAAATTCTGCCTGGAGCCGGCAGCGAGCCCGGAGAGGCTGCAGCAGCACCAGTGTGAGCCCCGGGGCAGGTTTTGCTCGAGCCCTGGGGCAGGTGTGTCTCGTTGGCCCCTCGGGCCGCGTGTGAGGCCGTGTGTCCGCATGTCCGTGTGTCCCTGCAGCAGCTGACCCCGCAGAAGGCGCGG
>NW_005054761.1:76736-77655 GCF_000277835.1 Geospiza fortis | reverse complement strand
AGGGGGCTCACAGGGGGCTGGGGGCTCACACAGCACTGGGGGCTCACACAGGGCCAGCTGCCATCACCTCCCTCGTGTTTGGTGGGTGTGTGGAGTGCTGGCAGCACTGTCACAGCACGTGTGTGACCAACACCTCTGTGCCCTGACAGTGTTTGATGTCCTGTGCACCTTCTACGAGACACGGAGCTGGCCGGCAGCCCTGAGGGCTGGGGTTTCCTCGGGGAAGGGCTACGTGCTCCCGGACACAGCGGATCAGGTGCAGACACCCCAGAGCACCACTGCTGCCCAAGGAAATGCTTTATTTCATGGAGCGGAGCTGCACAGGCAGGAAGCACCAGCGTGACCGTGCACAGCAGACAGCTGTTTGCAGCAGGACCTCGTTGGAGCAACACCTTCTACCTCAGGACTGCGGTGCTGGACATGGCCGTGCCCCCGAGCAGGAAGGAGGAGCCCGGGATCAAGTGAAAACTGACAAATTCAGTTCTTTGCTTCTTTGCAGCTGTTCGTTTGTGACTCCTGCACCCACGCTTGTTCTGAGGTGGGGAGGAGAGCTTTAGGGTGTTTTCTGCATTTCGTTGAAACAGAGTAAGGTGCAGTAGGGGTTGCAAAGCTTTTGGGCAAGGGAGAGGCCCTGCCACGGGACGGGAGAGTGCTGCTCCTGCAGGAGAAGGCGGGATGGGGAGCAGCTCCCAAGGGCACCGTGGCCCAGCAGCTTAAACCCACTGACACTTGGTGGGTTGTCGAAGCCTTTGGCTAGTTGTACGCATCTAATGTAAAATAAAAGGTTTAGATCCCCATTGTGTCCCTGCTGATGGGTGGTGCCTCGTCACAGCTGGCACACCAGTGCCCTGAGCCCCGTGTCCCTGCTGGGAGGCACCTGGGCCTGGCTGTGCCCTGCACAGAGCAGGGTCAGGTGCCA
>NW_005054761.1:76020-76419 GCF_000277835.1 Geospiza fortis | reverse complement strand
CCCTGCAGGTCATCTGAGGTAAGTTTGGTTATGTGTTTTCATTCTTGTCTCACAGCAAACCCTTTCACAGCCCGGGGCTCGTGTCCGGGTGTGTGTGACAGGGGTGTGCAGGAGCAGGGGCGTTTCACCCAGCTCTGAGCTTTAACCGGAGCCAGTGTTAGGCTGAGGCTAAGCCACCGCAGGGCTCCGAGTGTTTCTGTGTGGAGCCCTGGGGGCTCTTGGCCAGCTGGGTGTGGAGATGATCCCCGTCAGTGTCCCCGAGCCAGGGGACAGCCCTGTCCCCACCGTGCCTGGGCAGAGGTGCTGCCATCACTCGAGCCCACCGTGCCCACCCTCAGCTGCCGAGTGCAGACCCCCGCAGCTCCGTGGGGAGAGGAGCCACCCCCCCGGAACCCCGGG
>NW_005054761.1:72114-74167 GCF_000277835.1 Geospiza fortis | reverse complement strand
CCTGCCAGGAGCTGGGCTGTGTCTGGGAACTCTGTGTGCCCCCCGTGCACCCTCAGCAGGGTCTGCCCGCTCACCCCCTGCCAGCCCCTGGCCCGGGACACGGCCCCCTCACAGCTGCTGCTGGCACTGCCCTGGCTGTCACCATGGCACTGACCAGGGGCATGGCACTGACCACTGGCACTGCCCTGACCATTGGCATGGCATTGACCATCGGCACGGCCCTGGCTGTCAGCATGGAGCTGACCCTCACCATGGCATTGACCATCACCACGGTCCTGACCATCACCATGGCACTGACCATCACCACGGTCCTGGCTGTCAGCATGGAGCTGACCATCAGCACAGCCCTGACCGTGGGCACAGCCCTTGCCATCAGCACCGCCCTTGCCAGTGACAGAGCTCTGGCCATCAGCTTTGCTCTCCCGACAGGGAGCCAGGGGAGGCTCCACCCTGGCCGGGAGCAGCCCCTGCCCCTGGGCCAGCTCCTGGGGAGGGGCAGTGCTGGGCACAGGAGCCGGTGGCAGAGGCACGAGCTTGTCGGAGCGGCACAGAGCAGCAGAGGGCACAGCGCTGGCCCTGTGCTGGGCAGGCACCACCTCATCCCCCCCCCCCTCCCGCAGCCCCGGGCCCTGCCAGCCCGCGCTGGGCAAAGGGCTCTCCTCGCTCACACACCCGGGATCTGCCTCCCCTGGGCAGCGCTCCTGGGCAGCTCCACTGGGACAGCTGGGAGGGGGCTCCAGGGATGGCAAAGGGGCGTGTTGTGGCTGCAGGCTGCTGTCCTCCTCCCCACCCTGGCCACCAGCAGGCTGAGCGTCCAGAAGGGAGGAAACCAGCCATTCCATCACCGACTTTGTCCCCGTGGTGTCAGGCTGCGTGTCCCTCGGAGCAGAGCAGGGCTCTGTGCCAGCAGTGTCCTGCTGGGCCCGGGGGGCTGCAGGAATCCCCCTCCCCACGCCCTTCCCCGTGTCCTCTGCCGAGGGCTGAGCGGGTGGCCAGGAGCAGCAGCGCTGTGGGGAGCCTGGGACAGCTGCAGGGAAGCTGACTTGTGAGGTGTAATCAGTTTTCAGGAAGGATCTTCTCTTCCTCAGGCTCTTGCTGCAGGTCAGCTCCCTCTCCTGGCCGTGTTTCTGCCTCGCCGAGGGGTTCTCCCCCAAGCTGTACCACCTCAGCCTCTTTGGGATGCAGGAGGATCTCTCCGTGCCCTCCCAGGATGCTGTATCATAGCCTGATGGCAAGAAAAACACGGAAATCAGGAAGTAATCCCGGGCAGCAGAATACCCTCACGCCTACACAGTGGGCCCAAAAAGCTCCTGCCACAGCCTTGGAACCACAGGCACAAAAGTCCAGCAGCAATTCCTGGTTCCCGAGGGCACAAGGAAACGATCTCTCGTGCTCAGGTACCCACGTGGAGTGGGATGTCAGGAAAAGGCAGAGCCTGGGTGTGTGGCACAGGGGCGGGGGATGAGGGAGCAGCTCCACCTGAAGGCAGGTGTGGGGTGAATCTGGGGACAGCAGCAGCCCCAGGCGAGCACTGCCCACAGCTGTAGGCACATCACCAAACAGAAACATGGCCAGAGGGCCCCAGCTGGATTTTTAGGTGGTAACAATTTCCACAGTGACAGCTTTGCTTGAACACAGAACAGTGACTGCACATTAGTATCAAAGCCAAAACTGTTGTAACGGCATGAATTACATTCTTAGGAGGTTCTGTTAATACTGAAAGAGCTGATTACTCCAGGAACAGGAATACTCCCATTTCTGAGAGCAAACAATGGTCAGGGAGCTGCCCAGCCCCGGGAATCCTTGACCCAGCTCTGAACCCAGCCTCTGGCCTGAGCACGACCTTTGATCTCGGGGGTTCCTGTGACAATGCTTTACAGGTTTGGGAGATTCCAGAATGCCACTCCTCCGAAAACTGACTTTTCCCAGCACCGTGTGTTTGCACGTGATAATAAATCCCCTGCAATGTCGCTGTAAGGGTGCTGCGGAGCGGCCTGCAGGGGCTTCAAAGGTCCTTCCAAAGCCCCGCAGAAGCTCCAGGAGCGGGCAGGGG
>NW_005054761.1:59053-70651 GCF_000277835.1 Geospiza fortis | reverse complement strand
TCTCTAGTAATTATTGTGGTTCTTCCTACAAGCTTTCCCTGCTGAGTGTGTTCTAAGCCTTTTACCCTGGTGACTGCCTGTGGGAACCCAGGACATTCCTCTGGCTGCCCCGGATGGCTCCAGCCCCTGGGGCTCAGAGACCTTGGCACAGAGCCCCAGACCCCTGTGCCTTTGATTTAGCCCTTGGAAATAACAATTACCGGCCTTTATATGAAGGATTCCAAGTCAAAAAAGTTTAAGTAGAATAATAGTTTGTCATGGGGTGAAAAATAGATTTTTGAGGTTTTTAGAATGGGCGCTTGGGGACCTGAGATGGAAGAATTTGGGCGTGCGTTGTCCTTTTTCCTTCTTCTTCTTGGCCTCCATCTTCTGGGTGATGTTGGCACTTTTGGATTGGTTTAAAGTAGAAGCTCACTGTCTAACATAGGTGACAGGTATTGGGAAGTCACTGTAAATATTGTACACGTAGTTTTTAGTATAAAAAGATAACACCTCCCTGGGGCAGGCAGAGTGCCTCTGTCTGTCCTGCTGAGCAGACCTGGGCAGGACAGGAGAAAGGATTTTATAGATAAGGAACAATAAACAACCTTGAGACTGAGAAATGAAGAGCTCTGACTCCTTCTTTGAGTGCCAGGCTGGGAACAGAGACTTTCTAACACATGTTGGAGTGATTGTGAGCAGCAGAGATTCTGAGAACTCCCCCGGCTCTGAGGAGAGCTGATGGTGCAGGTGACCCCTCAGGTGCTCACCTTCAGGTCCTGCAGGTAGATCTTGACGGTGCTGACTCGCTCCGAGTCCTCGCTGAGCTCCACCCTGCTGATGCTGGGGAACTCGGCCAGGCTGCTGGCGATGTTCAGCTTGCTGTTCACGATCTGGCTCACGCCGTGCCTGGCGCCCACCAGCAGCGCCACGTACGATTCCCTGTCCTGCAGCTGAGGGACACAGTTACACCTGGGCAGGGACCCCTCACCTGTGCTGGCAGGGCCCCCTTGGCCCCCCGAGCTCCCGTGGGCTCCCAGCACTGACCCCCTCCCACAGGAGCCCTCTCCCTGCCCTCTCCCCACACAGGGACAGCAGCCTCCCGTGGCCCCAGGGGTGCAGCAGCCACCTGGCAGACCCAGTGATGGGGCTGGCAGCAGGTGGGCACTCTCAGTCCTGTCACCTGGCAGCCCAGGTGTCCCCATATGGACCCAGCGAGACCTGCTGCAGGGCAGAAACTCCACAAAGACGTTTCTGGGCTTGGAAGATACATCAGTGCTTTTTGTTAGGGTGAGACACTTAATGAAAAATGAATTAACGCACATATAACCGGGCAGAAATTGTTCAATTTGCATGTAGGTGTAAAGTTTAGCATTAATGTGACCTGTGGGTGCCCCCCAGCATTGCTCAGCTCCCTGTGTGACACAGCTTGTGCTCTGCAGCTCAGCACAGACCCAGCTGGGGACAGGCAGAAAAATCAGCAAACCAAGAAACCTCTCGTAAAAAGGGAAGAGTTCTTTTTTACAGTGAGGTTTAAGGCTTTCCAGTATTTTCTCGAGAATTTGAAGCCCACCCAGATTTCCCAAGTACTTTATACCACACAAAGGATAGACAGGGTTTATCTGAAGAGCAAGAGTGACAGCTTCCAGTCAGAAAAAATGCAAAACTGTTCTGTAGGCTGGTCTGTGCCATCGACACTTCAGTGGAATTAAACTGATTTCCTCCAGCACAGCTGCTCACCAACAGCCACCATGGCACCTCAGGGCAGGGAAAGGCAGTGTGGCCACTGGGACTGTGTGCCCAAGGCAATCCCACACACAACCAGCTCCCACCATCATGGTGGCACTGAAAATCCCGCTCACAAAGAGCTCCTACCATCATGGTGGCATTGAAGATCATCCCGCTGTACATCTTCAGCTCCCCCAGGATCTGCAGGTAGCTGAGGCGCACCTGGACTGCGTTCAGTGCGTGCTTGGTGGGCAGGAGAGGAAACAGGGTGAGAAACAGGCTCTGCATGCAGCTGCAGCAGGCACACAGCCTGTGACCAGCACAGCCAGCTCAGTGTGCCAGCAGAGGTGCCCATGGAGCCCCCCACACACCCCACAGCAAGCACAGCACAGGGAGATCAGGGAGTGTGAGGGCAGAAAACAGCCGCAGGGAGGGCACACCTGACCTGGGGATCACACCCTACCTTCTGCCGAGGGTCCAGCAGCACCTGGTTCCTCTTCAGGTGGTAGCTGATGGCTTTCTTGATGTCCTTGCCTCGCATGTTCCGCAGCAAGGTGGGCGAGATGAAGTTCTCGATTCCCCAGTCCCTCCTGGCAGGAAGAGGGAAGGGAGCACAGGGGGTCCCAGCCACGCTGAGCCCACAGCACAGGGCAGGGCAGAGGCACCAGGCAGCCCTGGGGGGCTGTGGCACCCCCTGGAGTTCACTGCTACCTGCCCCTGCCAGGGGATCAGGGTGGGACTGCACAGTGTGCACTGCGGTGCAGAATGGCCATTTTCACATGGCTGCACAGGAGGGAGCTCACAACCTGCATGAGCAGGGCAGTCCCCATCTCCCCTCACCGTCCCCAGGATGGAGAGTCTGTCCTTGCGTGCACCTTGCTTGGGTGAGCAGATTCTGACAGTGCAGCAGATTGCTTCCTGCCCCCAAAACGTGGGCCAGGAGTGCTGCTGGAGTTTACTCAGCGCAGGCATTAAACACCTGTGGGGTGAGAGCAGTGCAGCTGCCCCTCCCTGCACACAGCTGGGCACATCTGGCTGCACACCAGGCAGCCAGTGCCGGTAATTAACCTGGTCACCACACCAGCGCCTGGTAATTAACAAGGAGCTCATCACTGCTGCCTAGAGCAGGGTCTCTGTGCAGCAGGAGCAGTCCAGGAGCACCAACGTGCGGCACAGCACACCTGCCCCTTCTGAAAGCATTTTTTGGTGGTTTCCCCACAGATCCCAGTACTCCACACTGCCCAGAGGAGGCGTTTGTGGCCTGCTTCTGGCGGACGCAGAGATGTGCTGGCTGTGCAAGGCTGGTGATTACAGCAGTCACTGCAATCTCTGCAGACACTGCAATCAATACTGGCAGGAGCAGCTTTGGAAACCATCACTGCCTGAGAGACCTGCAGCTTCAAGGGCCTGGCCCTGTGACAGAGAAGGCCCTCCCTGTGCCTCGGGACACACGCAGGAGCTCACCGCCTGCACTAGTCAGGCAGGTCAGGGGGTTTGCAGTAACTACGTACCCTCTGAACAGAGAGAAACATGGTTCTCCCAGGAAAATCCTGGGAAGCTGTGTAGAAGCTGTGGGAAACTTAGAAGAAAGACTTCAAGCCATTGTTATGTCTCTTTCTGTCACCATTGTCTATAAATATGATTCTCCAGAGAGTACTATTAATAGTTCACCAATAGTGTAAAAAAAAAAATCCTAAAAGCCAATCAAGTCTTAAATCCACCATTATTTCTGTAAAAACTATCAGATTTCTAATAATAAAGTGTCTTTTCATACACCATTATTTCTACAAAAACTGTAGACTTCTAAAAATAAAGTGTCTCTTAATAATAAAGTGTCTTATCACCTTCTGATGATGAAGACTCTATATCACCTATACCAGTAGCCCTTCAGGGGCTGAGGACAGGGAGGCCCCCAAGGCCACCCTGCCCAGCCAAGGGGCTCAGTCCCCTCTGGCCCCCTGTGCAGAGCTGAACAGGGGCCAAGCAGCAGCTGAGCCCCCCTTTGGGGCTGTGCTGCTGTCCCTGGGGTCAGTGGCAGGGGAGCAGGGAGCTGCGGGCACTCACTCGATGTACTTCAGAGACACCTTCTGGGGCTGGGCACAGGCAGAGATCCTCTCCTGGATGTGCAGGGCAGCCAGGCGCAGGGCCACGCTGCACTTCATCTCCACTGCAAACCTCTCCTGGAGCACGTCGCTGCAGCTCTGGGGCAAACACAGCACAGTCAGCGCAGCAGGCACGCAGAACAGGGCTGCCAGCGCAGCACAGCACCACACAGCCAGCTAAGGACACCCCCAGCCAGACACACCAGCTGTTTAAGAGTTCAAGGCAAATTGAATCGAAATGCCCTGATTTTAAGTGCTCTGCTGTTGCAGACATCTTTTATGGAAAATCCCTTCCTTAGGATTTTTCCTCCTGAGAAGCTGAGAGGCCTCAGGAACAAAATGTAAACAATGGTTATCTGCTGCTGTGGAATGCAACAGGTGCATCTGTGATTGGTCTCATGTGGTTGTTTCTAATTAATGGCCAATCACAGCACAGCTGGCTTGGACTCTCTGTCCGAGACACAAGCTTTTGTTATCATTCCTTTCTATTCTTAGCTAGCCTTCTGATGAAACCTTTTCTTCTATTCTTTTAGTATAGTATTAATGTAATATATATCATAAAATAATAAATCAAGCCTTCTGAAACATGGAGTCAGATCCTTGTCTCTTCCCTCATCCAAGAACCCCTGTGAGCACCGTCACACTCTGCATTTCCATGCAGCTGAGCCAGTCTGAGGCACTCTCTGGTTTAAGGCACAAATGAGGATGGGCTGAGGAGGGATTCCCAAGCACGGAACACCCCAGTGTCACCTGCAGGTACAGATACTCAAAGGCCACTGGATCTTCCTGCAGGAGGTCCAAGGGGTCCCTGGGGACAAAGCACACCCTGAAGAGGCAGCGGTAGTCGTGAGAGTCTCTTTTCTGGACCACCTGCAAGAGAGAGAGGGTGTCTCTCTGATGGGGAAGATGAAACAGGAAAGCCTTATAAATATGATTTGTCTGGCAAAAGATTTTGAGAATATGGAAACTATAAGCGAGATTGAAATGCAAGCAAGCTTTGAGATCCCTCAGTTACTGAACAACTGGAAAACAATGGTGTGGCCACTGAAGGTGATCCCCTTTTGATGGAACAACACCCTCTGCTTGCAGACAGGCCCAAGGGTCAGAGCAGACCCTACAGCTCAGCAGAAGGGGCCCAAAGAGGAGTTTGTAGGGTTTAAAATGTAGCACAGTATGGTAATGTAATGATTCTTATAGGCTGTATGGAAATGCTGTAGGATTTGTATGTTGCACTGGATTGGTTAGTGAGAGTTAGAATATTCAACACAGAAGAAGATTTATGGTATTGGAATGGGAACCGTGCTCTCTTACCCTCTTATCCTCTCTCTCTCTCATCCTCTCTGCTTCTCTTTACTGCTCTGAGCTGTGGCTGGCAGCTCCCAGCAGGGCCCTGCACCCAGGCCCTTTGCAATAAACACAAATTCCAAGCCCTGGCCTCAGAGATCTCTCCTCTCCATCCATCCCGACCATCCTAAACCCCTGATGCTCCTACACACACCACCATCCCTCCCTCCAGAGTGCACAATGAGCCTTTGCTCTGCAAACCCACAGGAATGTTAACCCCACGGGCAAGGGAACCGTGCAGATTGTCCTGAACAAACACAAGGAGGCAAGGCTCGTGATTGTAACTTTATCTCTGATTCTTCATCTGTTTTTTTCTTCTGCCTGCAGTAGCCCAGGAGCCCTTTGGCAGCAAGGCCTCATTTAAACACCCACTGATCCCAAACACTCTCAGTGTCAGCAGGACAGAGGCTCAGGGGCTGTGGGAGAACAGCAGGGGAAGGGGCAGCCTGCTCTGCTTCGGAGCGCAGTCACGAGACGCAGCAGCCCTAAACAGACCCGAATCATCCCTGTAATGCCAGCACAACGTCAAGACTCTGAGTTTTCCATCAGCACATTTCATTCTGGGCAGATCCTGCCCAGCAGAAATCCTCAGTGCTCGGTGCTGTGACAGCACCAGCCCCTGAGGCAGGACTGGAGCTGGATGATCCCTGTGTGTGCCTTCCCACCCTGTGTGACCCCATGGACCCTCTGCAGTGGCTGCCACCCAACAAACCCAGCAGCAGGGAGCTGGGGCAGCTGAGCAGGCACCCCTGGGGCAGCAGCATCCCAGGGGCTCACAGGACACAGGGGCTGGCTCAGAACTAGATTTAACCCAGTGGCCCCTGCTGGGGTGGATGCTCTGGCTGCCCAGGGAGCTGTGAGCACAGAGGTCATGCACAGCTGCCTGAAAGCTGCCCAAGGCTCAAGCAGCCCTCTGCAGATGGGCTGACGTGGCAGGTGGCACAAAGGGTGTCACGACCACTGCTCTCCAGGCAGCGCCAGCCCAGGGATGCTGCTGTGTGTGAGGGGGCACTCGGGCTGCTCCCAAAGTGCCTTCCCCAGGCTGTGGGGTGTGAACACCACGGCAGAGGTGGATGGCAGCACTGGGGACAAGGGCTCACCCCTCTGGTGACCCCTGTGCCCTCACTGCCCTCTCTCCAGTGGGGCTGTGGGACACACGGGGCCCTGCTCACCTGTGCAATGAGCTCCTCCTCGTGCAGCAGGTGGATCTTGGCCAGGTTGTACTGCTCCTCCAGCACCAGGGCGAAGTGGGCGATGCTGCGGATGGACAGCTTCTCCTGCAGGGTCAGCACGATGTCCTGGCAGGGCACAGGGCCACACAGAGCTCAGCTGGGGCCCAGCACTGCTGCAGGGCTGCCACTGCCTGACCCCAGCCTGCAGAGCTGCGGGGGCACGCACAGGCAGAGCACCATGACCCCAGGACAAGGTGGGCAAGCTGCAGACCCCACGGTGTCACAGGTACCAAACCCATCTCTGGAGCTGCCTGTCCTGAGCTGCCTCACTCTCACAGCTTTGGGTGGTGTTGAGCACTTTCTGCCACCCCCGAGTGACAGAAAAACCCCAGGTGTTTGCTGTGTTTGCCACTCTTGCTTTCTAGAACTCTGCAACATTTTGGATCCCTGGAAGTGTCCAAGGCCAGGCTGGACAGGACCTGAAGCAAGTGAGAGGTGTCCCTGCCCAAGGTAGGAGGTTGGAACTGGATGGTCTCTAAGGTCCCTTCCAACCCAAATCAGTCTGTGATTTGTGAAAAAAAAACTAAAAAGAACTTGTGGAGAACACTTCTCTCCAATAAACAAGAATTTGAGACCGTAATTGTAAAAATCCTACTGCATCTGACTGAAACTGGTGTTTCACTTTGTAATAGAGAATTCTGTCAATTCTCAATAGAGAATTCTGTCAATATTCTATCTGTTATGGAAGTAACAAGGCATAGTTTTGGCAAGAAGAAAATATCACCTCAGGCTTGACTGAGCACAAATTGAAACAGAAGCCCTTGGGCTCACTCCAGCCTTTTGAGGCAAGCATAAATGTTTGACTCACCTCAGTTTTAAGCCAGGATGTCTCAAAACACAGAGGAATTTCAGGAAACACCTAACTTGGGAAGCATTTCACTCATTTAGATATTTCTGGAGGGCAATCGTGAGGGCTGCTTTAAAAACTGGGAAAACTTATTCCATGTCAGAGCTGAGCAACTCAACACAAAGAGCAAATCCATCCTTTAGAAATTAAACCCTTGGGGACAGGCATTCAAATATCTCTTTACAACTCTCCTTTCCTTTCCACCTCCTTGCTTTATTTCAGTGTTTTATTTTTCTAGACCCTGCAAGTCAGAAGACTTGCAGACACTTACTTGCCTGAGAGACCACAATGTTTTTGTGAAGCTTGAAGGAGCTAGACAAACTCCTCCTTTTCTGAGGAAAGTTTTCACTGCATGATAAATGAAATCTCTTTGTGCTTCCCTTTAATATACTTTCAGCCTGATAGCCCCAGAATGTCTGTCCATCGTGAGTCTCCCTGACAGCATCTGCTCTGTGCAGGACACCACGTGCCCTTTAAGTAATTCATGACCTCCAGTCACTGGCCCTGGCCAAATCCTACCACATCCAACATAAACCCTGAGCAGCTCCAATGCTCAGGCCAGAAAAGCTGGAGGTGTGCAAGGCTGTGTCCAAGCACAGCAGTTATGGAAAGGGCTCTGCAGAGCAGCATTGTGTTTTCAGGGGAGTGATCTGAGAGAAGATCAGCCTTTGTTCAGGAGGATCACTCCCTGTGGGCTGCTCTGTCACCTGAGGGGCTGAATCAGCTCTCGTGTCTGCAGAGGGGAGCATCCCTACAGTGCAGAATGAGGCTGGAGCTCAGAGAGCCCAGCCCAGCCAGCAGTGGTCAGTGCAGCTGGGGGCTGCAAGGGCCCTGCCTGCAGGTGATGGGTCGGGCTGGGCTGCTGGGAGCAGCCTGCAGAGCTCCTTACCTTCACCGTGGTGCTCCTCTCAAACCGGAACGCCTTGGTCTGCCCGTTCTCCAGGTACACCTTGAGCACGTTGGGCATGAAGAGCAGGGAGCTGCCCTGCAGAACAAGAGCAGCAGCTGCACCCTGGGGCACCCAGCCTGCGGGTGCCAGCTGCCCTGCCTGCCTCTGCAAGCCCTGGGAAACCCTCCTCTGCCTTGGCAACCCTCTTCCCCGGCACATAATGAGGGTTTGCTCCTGATGACGGTTCTGAGACAGAGCAGAAATTCTCCAGAGCAGAAATCCATTTTGATTTAGGTGAAATGCACATCTTTGAGTCTGTGGTTATAAAACATAGCTGTTTAGCCCGACTGCAAAGCCTAGGCTCAGGGAAACTGCTTCAGTGAAGGACAGAGATGGGGGGGACAGAGAGACTGCTGTGAGAGCAGGTGAACCTGACCTAGGAACTCTTTCTGATAAAGAAAAACTAGCAGCAAATGTCACGTTAAATTCGTAAAAATGAATATGTATGAACCTATTGTGAAATTGTACACATACGTATTTGAGAGGGGGATAAAAAGGGACCTCAAGTTCCCAGAGGTACCCATGTCTGTTAAGGAGAGTAATCTCCACATGTGTCCGGTGCTGTAAAAGGCATCTTGCCATCAGCCAGCAGCACCCAGGCTGAGAGCAGCCCCCCTTGCTGCCAGTGCCAGGGGAGCCTGGCAAACACACAGCACTGCCTCCACCGAGCCCTGCCCCGGGATCTGCAACCCTGGCATATTGAAATTAAATACCAATATAGCTGGATGGGATGTGCCTTGCCTTGTCTGGCCCTTGCTGCTTGACCAAAAAGCAGCAACTGTGGTGTTTTACCCCAGAGACACTTTTGGCCAGCTGGATGCTGCAGCTGGGTGCATGGAGACCAGGCAGCAGCTCCAGCAGACCTCCCTGAGCCCGTGGCTGCTGCTCCTTTAACCCCGGGGAGAGGGGCAGGGAAGGGGTGGGGAGCCACCAAGCAGGGACAGGAGGGGAGGGACAAAGGGACAAAGGACACCTGGATGGCCCAATGTCCCCCGGGCTGAGAGGCGTCTTTTGAACTTCACCAACCACACGATGCCCTTTCTGGAATGCCAGGATTGACAGACAGTGGTCAGCAGGGGCAAGGGAGGGGAAGGGAGAGGGTATTGGCACACCTGGGGAAGGAACTGGGATAGCTGGGACAGGCTATTACATCGCACCACAACACTGGCACCTCCCAAAGCAGGAGGGGATGCCACCAGGGTGTCCTGAGATGGGTCCCAAACACGTGGCACAGGACAGGACACCCTCAGTGGTGGATGAGGAGGTGGCCTGCTGCGAGGTTGGCTGTTAGGGGTACATGCAGTGCTAAGCAGGCTTGTTGTTTCCATTAGGATTAGGGCTGGGATTAGTGGGGTGGAGTGCCTTCTGGCAGGAGGGGGCCTGGTGAGGCAGAGGGTTGGTTTTGCAGTCCTGTTAGGAGGGTGGCTAGTCACAGGAAGAAAGCTAGGGCTCAGTTTATAGATAGTTGGGTGGTTGGGGTGAATGTGTAGGGTAGCAGTCCTAGAGGGTTAATGAGTAGGAGGAAGATTATGAGGGATGTTAAAATTAGGGCTCTTTTGTGTCCTTTTTTTGTCTAGGGGTATTATTTGCTGTTTTGTGACTAGGTTGATAAACCATAGCTGGAGGGTTAGTAATTCATGGATTGTCTAGGGAGGGTGGCAAGAGAGCTGGGAATGTTATTGAGATGAGGATTAGTGGGATTCCTAGGAAGGATGGGCTTGAAAATTGGTGGAAGAAGTTCATGGTCAGGTTCAGGGGGTAGTGCTTGGAGCAATAGGTGGTTTGCTAGAGGGGCCCTCCACCTCCACCAGGGAATGCACCTTTCCTCCCACTGCCACCATCCCTGGCTGCTCAGGGCTCACCCCTCCACCTTGGAGCTCCCACTCTGCCCGTCTTCTTCACGTTCTTGGGCCAGCATGCTGCTCCCACCGCCCAAAGGGTTCATCTCTGTTGTGGTGTGATGTAATAGCCTGTCTCAGTCATCCTGCTTCCTTCCCCAGGTGTGCCAATACCCTCTCCCTTCCCCTCCCCTTGCCCCTGCTGAGTGCTCTCAATCTTGGTATTCCAGAAAGGGCATCGTGTGACTGGTGAAGTTCAAAAGACGCCTCTCAGCCCGGGGGACATTGGGCCATCCAGGTGTCCTTTGTCCCTTTGTCCCTCCCCTCCTGTCCCTGCTTGGTGGCTCCCCACCCCTTCCCTGCCCCTCTCCCCGGGGTTCAAAGGACCGCCAGCCACGGGCTCAGGGAGTTCTGCTGGAGCTGCTGCTGCATTCAGAGGCCTGTGGGCCAGGATAAAGCTCTGGATCCAAACCCTCCATCAGAACCGACTCCTTTCCTTCACCATGGCCTTAAAGCTTCTCCACCAAGGTAAAGCTGAGCTCCTGCAAGCCTGGGCTGGTCTCCATGCACCCAGCTGCAGCATCCAGCTGGCCAAAGGTGTCTGTGGGGTGAAACACCACACACCAGCCAGCCAAAGGTGTCTGTGGGGTGAAACACCACACACCAGCCGGCCAAAGGTGTCTCTGGGGTGAAACACCACACACCAGCCAGCCAAAGGTGTCTCTGGGGTGAAACACTACAGCTGCTGCCCTTGGTCAAGCAGCAAGGGCCAGACAAACCAAGGCACGTCCCATCCAGCTGTATTGGTACTTAATTCCAATACATATCCTCATCAAGAGACTCTCAGGGCTAAGAATGGTGCTTCTAAGATGGTCTCTCTGTGTTTCATTCACCATGCCTCACGTTACAAACCTCACAGCCCTCCAGACAGACAGCCCACAGCCCCCGAAGTGCTGCCAGAGCCAACATGAAACACTTCTGAATGCCATCCTCGCTCCTCTCACAGCCCTTTTGGGGTTCAAGCTGCCTGCAGTCACCACTGAGGGAAAACAAGAGAACGCTGCTGATCTTCTTCTAGCCCAAATTCTGGGCTCTTTACTTGCCCAAACACATCACCACTCTCTGGTCAGATCCAGCTACCCAGCTGGCACCATCCTATTCTCTGGAAAAATTTTTTGCTTAGGATTTTTTCTCCTGGGAAGCCGAGAAGCCTCAGAGGAAAAGGCAAACAACATTATTTTATTTGCTTCTTTCATGTTTTACTGCTTTAGAATGTAGTAGGAGATATTGATTATCCAAAGTGTGAATTGTTTTTACTTAATGACTAATCACTGATTAGCTGTGTCGGACTCTGAGGAGAAAGTTGTAAATTTTCATTAATATCTTGTTACGCCTTTTGTAAGTATCCTTTCTCTATTCTTTAGTATAGTTTTAGCGTAGTATTCTTTAATATAATATAGTAACATACTATTATATTATAATTATCATATCATATATAATAAAATGATAAATTAGCCTTATAAGAACATGGAGTCAAATTCATCCTATTATTATAATTATTATATCATTAATATATAAT
>NW_005054761.1:57301-58132 GCF_000277835.1 Geospiza fortis | reverse complement strand
CGGCCGTGCCCCTGCCGTGCCCCGGCGGGCTGTCCCCGGGGCACTGCCCGGGATGTGGAATCCATCACCGGCCCGCAGAAGGCAGGAAAGCAGCGAGGCTCATGAACAATTCATGTTCCAGCCGGCAGGGTCGGGTTTCAGCTGCAGAACCAGCCGCTGGGATCCTTCCCTGGCCGCAAGGATCACTTAGCCCTGCTCCATTAGGATGACAAGAGCAGTATATTTACTGAAACTGGAGGCTGCACGCTTCTCAGGGCCATAATACCCATTTTGGCTGCCTGAGTGCGTCAGCCCACGGAAAGGAGAGCGGCCCTAAAGCACTCAGGGCTGCCGTGGTGCAGAGTGCTTTTCCAGAAAGGAATCATAAATATGCAACAAATTTATTTACCCTTCCTTTGTGCTAATACCTCACTGCTCAAAACAGGTTACACATCCAGATGGCGAGAAGGGAATCTAACACCAGGGACCCCAGCACCTGAATTAATTTGCCTGCCTTTGTGCTGTCAGTAAATTAACGGCAATCTAAACACTGACCGTGTCCCTGCTGTGCACTTGCAGCGGTTTGGTCAGCTCAGCACAATGCTGGCAGGGGCTTTAGGGCAGCTCGGAGTGCAGCATTCCCTCCTCAGGTGCCTTCTTTAGGCTATGACAAGGGGTCCTTTCCCAGACCCACTGGGACCAACCCTGCCATGGGTTGGGGAAGATGAAGCAGGAAAGCCTTATAAATATGATTGTCTGGCAAAAGATTTTGAGAATATGGAAACTATAAGCGAGATTGAAATGCAAGCAAGCTTTGAGATCCCTCAGTTACTGAACAACTGGAAAACAATG
>NW_005054761.1:55302-56560 GCF_000277835.1 Geospiza fortis | reverse complement strand
CGCGCCACCCGAGGGCTGGGACAGCTCTGACAGCCGTGTCACCAACCCCCGACAGCCGCGCCACCTGAGGGCTGGGACAGCCGTGTCACCAACCCCCGAGGGCTGGGACAGCCGTGTCACCAACCCCCGAGGGCAGCCCTGGCACACCTGGCAGCAGCGTGGCAGCAGGGGAAGGATCCCCGGGTCCAGAGGGACACTGGGCACGTCTGGGGGCACAGCCGAGCCTGCCCTGCCCTGTGAGGAGGAGCGGGGTGCCCCGGGCAGGTGACACCCACGGCACACCTGTGTGCAGGGGACAGGGAGCAAACCCTGCCCTGGGAGGGTGTGAGCTGGACCAGGGAGCTCCTCCTGCGACAGGGGACAGCAGACAGACAGACAGACAGACAGGCAGGGAGAAGGGAAAGGGCCAGTGGGTGGTTTGTCACTGCTGCCAAGCAGAAAGGCTTGGCCAGACCTGGACAGTGAGCAGCACTCATGGGCAGGGGGAGAAAGGGGCAGTTTGGCCACCGGGTTTTTTCATTCTGGAAGACAGAGCTAATGACTCACAGCTGACCCCAGTGAGCTTAGAAAGTGACACAGAAGGAGCAGGAGGCGTTCAGGAGCTGTGCACAGTTTGGGGAGGACACAGGAGTTCTCACCTGTGCCACAGGGACACCAGCAGGGACAGGGCCGTGGGCACCCAGCTCAGCTCCAGCAGCAGCAGCAGGAGCCCCGTGCTGGGTGTGCAGCAGCCTCCAGAGAGCTGTGACCAGCTCACCTGGCAGCTCACCTGGCAGAGGCACAGCTGTGGGTGCACTGTAAACACCCTCTGAAGGGATGGAGAGCAAGCTGCCACCCTGAGAACATTGTCACACCCAACAGCGAGGCAGAGTGCCCATGACAGAGCCCCTGAGCAGTGACACAGGCCCTGAGCAGTGCCAGGTCCCTGTGACATAGCCCCTGCCCAGTGACTGTGCTCAGCAGGGCCAGACGAGCTCCTCCATCGTTACCCTGGCACACACAGCAGCGCCCACCTCCCGTTTCTGGGGCAGGATTCACCCTGCCCACCCCTCAGTGAGGTTCTCCGTGCATGGCCCCTCAGGGGAGCAGAGCTCCTCCCGCCGTGCTGCAGGGATGGGTCGAGCTCCGACGGGAGCAGGACAGAGGCAGTGCATGCGGTGCTTCCCATTAATCCATTAAGCACATCCAAGCCAAATCCCCGCAAATGCCAGTGCCTCCTCCGTGCCCCGATCAGCTCCGGCAGCAGCAGGGAGCGCCT
>NW_005054761.1:51092-54317 GCF_000277835.1 Geospiza fortis | reverse complement strand
AGGGTTCACATTCTCCATTTCAGGGGAGGGTCCTGCCTTCCTTAGCAGGCTCCTGTCTTTCCAAACCAAGACAGACCTGCCGGGCAGCTGCTGCAGCCAGCGGACACTGTGTGCCAGTGTCACTCTGCCAGTATCACTGCACGGGGACCAGGTGCCGTGCCCAGGTGTCCCCTCCCCACACCGGGACCCCGCAGAACAGAGGATGGCACAGGGCTGCACCTAGCCCAGCACACAGAGAGCCTGGCACTGATGGACAGACCCTGCCTGCTCTGCTGGGCTGCCCAGAGTGCTGCAAACCACCCAGGGCCACCAAGGACGGGGTTGCTGTCACGAAGGACACAGTGCTGCTGTCACACGACCTTGCTGTCACCACGACAGGTCCCATCAGGCTCAGGTGTGCTGAGGAACTCTGCACAAACACCCTGTAAAGCATGGTGGTCCCCTAGAGCAGCAGCAGAGCCCCTCAGTGCCCCCCCAGGCAGAGCCTTCACCTGTCAAATTGCCCGTGTCACCTGCCTGGGGGACATGCCTCACCTGTGGCACAGCCCCACCCTGCCTGGGGACAGGAGATGGGGGCACAGATCGGGATTTGGGAGGAGCCCCCGAGTGCTCCGGGCATCCCGGAGCCCAGCAGGGTTCTTGGGGCACAGCCTGTCCCTGCCACCGGCCCGCCCGGCCCCGCACCCGGGGCTGCCGCAGTCACTGCCCGCCCCGCCCAGGGCTGGCTGTGGCACAGAGGGTGCTCAGGGCACCCGCGTGGCCCTGACCAGCCCCTGCCAGCCCAGTCACCCCTGCCCGTGCCCGGGGAGCCGAGGAAGGGTCACTCACGGCCGTGCAGCGCAGGACGGTCAGCAGCAGCTCATCTCCGGCGTCCCTGCAGGGGGACAGGCGGTCAGCGTGGGGACACCGTGGCTCCGGGGACACGGGGACACATGTGTGACACACCTGATGAGGCTGGCGGCCCGCTCCACCGACAGCCCATCCACCGAGCTGGAGTTGATCATGATGAGCTGGTCCCCGGGCTGCAGCTTGCCGTCTGCCGTGCTCCCTGCGGAACGGAGCGGAGTGGGGTGAGGCATGGGCAGAAACCTGCCCCCGGGGCACAGAGCTGCTCACACCGCGGAAACAGCGCTCCGAGAGCAACAGAACACACAGAAATGACCCTCCGAGATCACCCCCATACCCAGAAATCACCCTAATCACCCTCTGAGATCACCACCACACTGCAGAAACCCTCTGAGACACCACCACAGCACAGAAACCCTCCGAGATCACCACCACAGTGCAGAAACCCCGAGAACCCCCCAGGATCTGTCCCCTTGTCTCGGCCCACCGCACTGGGAACCAAGCACAGGCAAGCACACATGGGATCCCACCAGCAAAGGGCAGGCTCGGAAGGACAGGTTTCTTCGTGTTCAGGTTTAGTAAAATGAAGGGCAGGTTTCTTTGTGCCTCAGCTTTAGTAAAATATTGATTATTTCTGATTAGGAGAAGAGAGAAGCATAACAGGAAAAAACCCCACTCTGTACTCCCCACAGCTCTCAGGTAATTCTACATGGGAAGGGGCATGAAGAGAAGTAGGAGTGACAGAGGGTCCCTGCCCTGGCCCTGAGCCCAGCCAGTCAAAGAGAGGGCTGGCACCCACACCAACAGGTGAAAACCGCGTGGTTTTGTGCACCCATTAAAAAAATTTAAGAGGAAACAGAATGTCAGTTTTTGAGTTACACCCATCCCTGCTATAGCCAAATATAAACCTGATTGATTTCAGCACTGCCTGCACCCAGCAGCAAACCCCTGTGTCACAGGGATGAAAGCCCAGACCTGTTCAGATCACCATGGCCACAGTGGAGTAAGATGAAATTCTCTGAGATAAGATTAAATTCTTCCTCTGCATTTCAGGTAAAAAACCAGGAAGGACTTGGAGCAGCTCTGTGCATCAGGAAGGTCAGCAGTGACTGAGCACAGGTGAGGGACTCGTGGGGACACTGACACTAGCCCCAGACTGGGAGCTGGGATGTGTCCTGGTGCCCCTGGCAGCCACAGCCAGCTCAGGGCTCCCACACCAGCAGAAACCAGAGCCAGCAACCCATCCCCACAAGAACAGAACCCACAGCCCTGCAGTCAGCCCATCCCTCCATCCCCCTGCTGGTCTGTCAGAGCCACACCTGCAGTCACCGAGGCGATGGTCAGCGGCAGCCCGGGGCAGATTTCGAAGCCGTAGTGCTGCAACACCAGGTCCTTGTACACGGTCACCGTCACCTTGGCCCGGCTGGGGGGCTGCCCTGCGCTGTCCCCAGCGCTGTCCATTGCTGCCACGCTGCCCCTGCACCAGCAGAACACACAGTTAGACGTGACACTACCACAGACTGCTTGTCCAAGGATGTAGGCCATGCCCTGCTGCCCAGGGGCTGCCCCAGGCCTCTGCAGGAGGCTGAGACCACAGCTCAGCCCAGCCCGCTGGTCACACAGAAGGAGAGAAGGTCACACAGGCGTGCCCCAGCACAAGGCATCACCTCCACCCACAGGGAGCAGCAGCACCTTCACCCAGCGAGGCAGCACGGGAGCTCTGGGCCTCTGCTGGGATCCACTCAGCCCACGGATGTCCGCTCTGTGTCCACTCTGTGTCCTCTCTGTGTGCACCACACCCCAGTGCCATCTCCCAGGCCCCAGGGAAGGACAGCAGCCGTGGGCCAGGATCCCTGGCGACGCGGCCCAGTCCAAACTGTGGGCCCACAACGAGAAGCACGAGCCCACCTTCCAGAGGAGCAAGTTCCAGTGGAGCAATGCCGCATCTCCTCCTCACAAAACCCCAGCAGAGCAAGGCAGGAACGTCAGGCCCTGGCAGCCAGGGGGGTTGCTCACAAACTGCTGCTGTTCTTTTTCTGGGAGTGCATTTCCCAAGGACAGACACAGCGAGCAGGCCGCGCAGGCCGCGCCAGCCCCAGGCGCTGCCTCTGACCCAAGGTGCTCCCTCCACAGACCCCACTCACCTGGGCAGGCTGTCCCGAGAGCGATGAAGCCATTTTGCTACCATTTGCTCTATTCTACATGTTTTTCGTGCATGGATTAAGCTAGTCTCCAAATCTCCCATTTACCTGGAACTGACAGAAACCATAGAAGAACAGTGACTGGGGAATTCTTCTGGACAGCTTTTAGCGTTACCATAGTGTAACCTATTACATTATATTACATGATATTAGACAATATGAAACGATATTAGACTAT
>NW_005054761.1:48115-50980 GCF_000277835.1 Geospiza fortis | reverse complement strand
TGCATCCCTTTTCCAAGGATTTCATGGCTCCATGGGCTTCTTTTGGAGGGGCAAGGGCAGGGTGAGCTTCCCACCCCCAAACTGAGCCTGGAGACCACGAGTCCTCAGTGAAACCAGGAATTGTTTTGACGCTGTAAATGCAGAGCTCAGTGGTACCTGCACACCCCAGCAGTGAGCCCTGCAGCCATGCACCACTGCCATGCAGAACTGCCAGCCCTCCGAGCTCCAGCCCTGGGAACAACCGTGGGCAGGGACACGGCCCAACACAAAATGAAACAAATTGTGCCTGTATCTGCCAGAATCCGTGAGGAGTATCAGCTCCTTGTGTTTCACTCCCAAAACTGCTGTATCCACCTTCCACAGGGTGCCTCTGGCCAGCCCGGCGGCTCCGCACGTCCTGGCCTCCTCCCTGGGGTCCTCTGCTGGGGCTGGACGCTCTGTGCCTCAGGGACATGCTGGGACAGCGGGCTGCTGCTCCATGCTGCAACAGAAACGTCAGAGACTGAACCCACGGACAGCAGAGATGGCTGGAAATGCAGAAATGAGGAGCAAAAAAAAATGTGTCTCAACAAAAACGGGTCCTGCTCCACTCAGCACCTCCCCAGGCCTTAGAACTGCCCCAGCTCATATTTCCAACCAAGAAGGGAGGGCAGGATTCACATTTGCTGGTGAGCTCCTCACAGGGAGCCACTCCAGCCTGCTCAGAACATGGGGGGAAGTCAGCCTTCAGCAGTTCTGGCACTGGGCACTTCCCTCCTCATACAGCGCAATTCACCCTGCTCCTCCAGCCACACCGCTTCTCAGAGGCACCTCTGACCACAAATGGGGACCCTGTGATCCACTGTGGCCCCAGAAATCAGAGCTGAGGGATGGAACGGTGACCCCTCCTCAAATGGGGACCCTGTGATCCCCTGTGCCTGCAGGAATCAGGTGCCTCCTCAGCACCTTCAGCTGCAGCTCCAGCCCTCACCCATGCACCCCTTCCCTTCTCTCTGCAGAAAGCACAGATTTTCTATCTGGCCTTCACAAGAGGGAATTCCAAAGAAAATCTCTTAACCTGTAGGACAAGGAGGAAAAGTCTGAAGAATGAGCACAAAGATCTAAAACCCCCCCAGGTGGAGCGCTAAGGAAAGAAAACCTGCTGTCCTTTCAGGACACTGCAGTGTTTGGGCCAAACAACAGGTGTGCTAGAGGAGGCAGCTGGGCAGGTGTTCCCTAAAACAATGCACAGCTCCAGGGGCAGCCCCTGTCCCTGCAGCACCCTGGGGGCACAGGGGGCATGCTGAGCGGGACAGGTCTTGGGGTCTCTGCTGCTCACAGTGACCCCGAGATAAGTTAGAAAGTCCCTTTTCCCTGCCCAGCTGTTGAAGAAGGAGTCAGAGCTCTTCATTTCTCAGTCTCAAGGTTGTTTATTGTTCCTTATCTATAAAATTCTTTCTCCTGTCCTGCCCAGGTCTGCTCAGCAGGGCGGTCAGAGGCACTCTGCCTGCCCCGGGGTGGTGCTATGTCTTTATACTAAAAACTATGTGTACAATATTTACAGTGACTTCCCAATACCTGTCACCTATGTTAGACACTGAGCTTCTACTCTAAACCAATCCAAAAGTGCCATCATCACCCAGAGGATGGAGGCCAAGAAGAAGAAGGAGAAAGGCTGGACATGCCCAGATTCCTCCGTCTTGTCTCCCGAACCTCCATTCTAAAAACCCCAAAAATATATTTTTTCACACCATGATAAATTCACTAATATTCTACCTAAACTGTTGTGGCTTGCAGATCTTAATCTAGGGTTGGTAACTTGCTCCATGGGTCACAATCAAACCCACAGGGGCATTCTGGGCTCTGTGCCAGGGTCTCTGAGCCCCCTGGCAGGGTCTGGGCCATCCAGGACAGACAGAGGGATGTGCTGGGTCCTGACAGACAGGGCCACCCAGCTGTGACCTGTCCCCAGCCTGGGATGTGCCAGGGCTCCCACCTGCCCGTGAGCAGCTGTTTCTGAGCCAAGCCCCTGAGCACAGCACTGAGCAGCTTGAGCTGGGTGCCTCCGTCACAGAGCTCCTCTCAGGGAGCTGTGACTCCGTGGGGATTCTCACAGCCCCCTGGCCCTTCTGGAGAGCCACAGCTCAGTGTCTGGAAGGAGCCCCCGTGGGTGTCCCTGGGTTTTCAGGAGCAAAGCAGACCTGAGGGTCAGGGCCCACTCCAGAGCCACGTGGCAGCCAGGTCAGGACATGCACAGCACAGCTCTGACCAGCAAGGAAAAACCAAACCTACTTCCAAGGGATAGTAATTCAACATTTCATGGAAGGTATTAATTCATCCAACTGAAATTTTTGGATGGGCGAAAGTTTTCCTGGTAGTTTTGATATGAGATTTTTGTTTTAAGGTATGATCTCCCAGGAGCAGAAGCAGCAGTGGGAGCAGCAGCACCCACTGACAGAGAAATCCTGATGAGATGCTGCTACGAGCTGCTGTGAAACTCTGGATGCTGTCCCCCTGTACCTTCACCCACAGGAGCTCCTGGCAGCGCTGCTGGTGGTGTTTGCCATCAGCAGGGAGCTGGCTGGGCTCTGGCTGAGCAGGAACTCGGCGTATGAACAGCAGAGTGAGCTGGAAACGGCCCCAGAGTAGCCCTGGGAGAAGGACTTGGGGTGCTGGTGGGTTGTTGTCTTATATATTACAACAGTTCTATTATCATCATATGTTGTCTTATATATCAAGAGTTCTTTTATCATTATAGTGCAAGGGTTCCATGTCCTCAGAGTTTCACACCTCCTCGATGTTTTTCTGTAAGCAGCTCCTCTGAGCACTGACTGTTCCCAATCCTTGCAGCAGCCGTCTGCCTCCTCTGACTCTTCTCACTCCCAA
>NW_005054761.1:45239-48062 GCF_000277835.1 Geospiza fortis | reverse complement strand
GTGGGTGAGAGCTGTCCCTGCCCTGGCCATGTGTGCTGGGAGCCAGAAACCCCCCTGTGCTGCCTGACCCCCCAGCATGGGCAGCAGGGCAGGGAGGGGCCATTCTGCCCCTCTGCCTGCTCAGGTGAGACCCCACCTGCAGAGCTGCCTCTGGCCCTGAGGCCCAGCACAGGAAGGATGTGGAGCTGCTGGAGCCAGGCCAGAGGAGGCATCCTATTTGATCAGAGGGCTGGAACACCTCACTATGAGGAAAGGCTGACAGAGCTGGAATTTTTCAGGCTGGAGAAAGGAAGGCTTTGGAGAGACCTCAGAGCCCCTTCCAGCGCCTAAAGGGAGCTCACAAGGCAGATGGGGACAGATTTCCAGCAGGGTCTGTAATGGCAGGACAAGGGATGATGGGTTCAAAGTCAAAGAGGCAGATTGAGATTACACATAAGCAAAAAACACTGCACAGTGGGGAGGCCCTGGCACAGAGCAGCTGTGGTGCCCCAGCCCTGGTTGGATGGGGTTTGGAGCATCAGAGACAGTGGCAGTTGTCCCTTCCCATGACAGGGGCTTGGGTTGGATGGCCTTTAAATGTCCCTTCCACCCCAAGCCACGCTGTGGTCCCGTGGTGTCCCCTTGTGTGTCTCTGTGACACATCCCCACTCTGTGCAACCCCAGGGTGGGGCAGGGCTGGTCCCTGGGTCCCTGCCCAGCCACCCCAGCCCAGCAAGCATGGTCAGCTCCTGCCCAGAGGGTCAGCACAGCCCATGCTCCCAGGCAGGGAGAGGAAAGCTGAGCTCCTTCCTGACCAACGTGGCCCTGGGCTGCACCAGAGCCTCTCCTGGCACGGCTGAGCCGCTCTGCAGCAGAGCTTTTGAAGGTCAGCCAGGTCTGGTGAGGCACGAGCACAGAGCAGGAACCCACCCATCTTCCCCAGAGCTCCTGGAGATGTTCTTGGGGATGCAGCCAGGGAGAGCTGAGCCACAGGAGCAGGGACAGAGCTCCCGTGGCACCCTGTGCTCCCACCACACTGGCTGTGAGTGTGCAGGGAGCAAAGTTATTGCCAAAGGAAAATTTAAACCAGAAAACAGAGTAACACCCCAACAGTGTGGGGTATTTTTTTTTTAATTGTAGGGATTGTTTGTTTGTTTTGGGGTTTTTTTTTTGTTTGTTTTTTGTGCCTTTGGAGCTCAGCACTCTGGAGTATCCCCATGGCCTTCCTGGGACTCCCCACAGAGGAAAAACTCCAGTTCAGAGCAGTTCCTGCACATCTGTCAGTGGAGGAGATCTCAGCACTGCTGGGAAGCAGCTTTGGCATGGCCTTTTGGCAAATGCCAAGAAAGGAGGAACAGGACAAAACAAGCCTGTGACATCTGCCTGGTTTGTGAGGAGGTGAGCTGCCCTCATGGGGGCCAGCCCAGGGTGCCAGACACACGAGGGGCACAGGCACAGCTGGGGACAGAGCAGAGCCCTCCCCGTGGCCAGGGGTATCTGTGTGTGTGAGTGTGCCACGGGCAGCAGCACACAGGAAACACTGCCACAGCACTGTGGGACACTGTGGGACACTGGGACATGTCCTGGTGACACCGTGGGACACCGTGTGACACCGCCACACCTCACCGATGGCACTGAGGTCCCTGCAGACCAGTTTGTGCCCCCAGCCTCAGGTGCCACCTGACCACTGCCAGGACCAGAGGCAGAACCACTCCTGCACCTCAGGGCGGCCCTCTGGCCTTCCCTGGCTCACAAAGAGAATCCGTGCAGTGCCACAAACCCGAGATGGTCAGTACTTCTGTGTGATACCAGGCAAAGAACACACACCAGCACCACAGCCCCCTGAAAGAAAAGATTTAAAAGCACTGTTGCTTTCTAATACTACCTGAGACTCAGATTTTTGCCTGTGAACAAACGCTACCAGGAAAAAACAAACAAACAAAAAAACCCCAAAACAAGCAAACAAGCCCTACAATTAAAAAAAAAAAAAAAAAGAAAAAAAAAGAAAAAAAAGAAAAAACCCAAGCAAAACAGAAAAACCTCGACACCTCAACCACACAAAAAAAACCCTACCACTACCCCCATGCTCCATCCAGCTGCTGTAAATCAAGAACAGCCAGCAAGAGAATTTGGCCCCTGTCAGCCCAGGGAAGGCAGGAGAAATTCTGCTCCTGCATGTCCCCACTGTCCTCTCCCAGCTGACACTGGTGAGGTTTTACACAGGCACACTCTGGCCCCCAAGGAGCAGAATGAGCTCTAAAATATGAGTTTCTGGGCATGCAGAGACCTCAGGCGCCAAACAAAAGCGGTTTCAGCAGAGGCCACACATCCTGGACTGGCTGGGGCATGAGGGGAGAGGCAGGAATAGCTTTGTGCAGGGTGCACACAAACTGGAGGAAACGATAAACAGAACGTTCAAGGTGGAAAGGAGGAAAATCAATACTTCCCTCTTGAGCAGCTTTCACTCCTAAAAATAGCCCGGGGTGGAAGTGTGTGAAGACTTTCCCCCTGCAGCCCCATCTCCCTGGGCAAGGGCTGCCAGCACCCAGGGAAGGTTCCCTCCTGCCCCCCGACCCACAGCTCCTCCCCATGGTGAGCATGGAGGGATCCTGCTCCCCATGCCCTGCACTCAGAGCCCCACAGCCAGGCAGCCCAGCCTCGGACAGGCACTGCCATGGCACTGGCACCTTGCACAGCAGGGGAAAATGCCAACAAAAAAACACACCACCCCCAAAAAAGGTTCTGTGCAGGACTCCACACATTGCCAGTGATCTCTGCGCCCTGCTGCAGGTCTGGAAACAGCCAGAGTGCCCTTGGAGCACTCTGGAGTATCCCCATGGCATT
>NW_005054761.1:44208-45219 GCF_000277835.1 Geospiza fortis | reverse complement strand
TTCAGAGCAGTTCCTGCACATCTGGCAGTGGAGGAGATCTCAGCACTGCTGGGAAGCAGCTTTGGCATGGCCTTTTGGCAAATGTTGAGAAAAGAGGAGCAGGACAAAAGGGAAAACACCTGCACTTCAGAAATATTGATTCAGGGGTGTCATGCCACACACAGAGGCACACCAGAGGAGCCCAGAGCTTCTCCCCAGCTCTGGAAACACAGGCTGTCCACAAAGAGAGAGAGAGCCCAGAGCCCTGAACTGCATTAAGCACCTGCTTGACAGCAGATTGCTCAGCAAGAATTTAGAGGGTAATTCACTAAACCTTATGGGAGTGAAACCCAGGATACATTAGCCAGCAGCACACGTGGAAACCTGTGCCATCTGCCTGCTCCTGAGGGCTGAGCAGGGCAGGCAGAGAGGCCACGGGCAGGGCAGAGGGTTTGCCATGTCCCTGCTGTCCCTCTCGTGCCCTTGCCTTGGCCTTCCCACCCAGAGTGGCCCCCGAGGTTCCTCACTGGCCTGGCCAGGTCAGTTCACAGATGGGGGCAATGAGGCAAGGGCCTCTCGAGCCAGAGTCAGCTGGAATTGAAGCAGGGGGGTTAAATGCTGCCTGCAGACCTCCAGAATGCGTCTTTCCCAGCCTGGATTTTTCTCAGGTTTTACAACAGCTCTCCCACCATCTGGCTCTCTGCCTTGCTGCAGAGAACCCCACTTGGGAGCCAGAACAGAATCACAGAATGAGATAAAGTGAAGGAAATGGTTCACTGAGGGCTTCCTACCCTACAGGATTGCCATTTCCGCCTCTGAATCTGCTGAATCTCCTGGGCCAGCAGCTCTGCTCCTCTGGAACAGAGCTCCGTGGCTAATGCAGAGCTAATGTTCCATTCCACAGCCCCTTCGGACCACTCAGACTCATCTCACACACCCCACTGGCACCTTAAGCGTCGCCAGAGCTGCCTGGGAGCAGAAACTTCAGGGAGCTTCCCAGGCTGGAGCAAACACAGCTGCAGCAAGGAGCCA
>NW_005054761.1:42392-43301 GCF_000277835.1 Geospiza fortis | reverse complement strand
CAGACAGCGCTGGGCACTGCCACACGAGCAGGGTGACCCTGTGCTCCCAGCCCTGCCACTGCCTGGCCCCCCAGCCTCCCCACGCCTGCTCTCCCCAAACCCCATCAATGCTGAATTTTCCTGCATTCAGATCCTGCAGCGAGCCTTGTGCAACCCTGGACGTGCCCCACGGCTCGTCCTGTGCCCGTGCTGATGGTCCCAAGCGTGTGCAGGGGTGACCTCTATGGACAGATGTCGCCCCTGGAATACGGGGCTGAGTCTCTCGAGTACAGCTGAGGACGGGACGTCCCTTGCTCCGAGACCTCAGTTTGTGTTCCCAGCTGCCTCTGTGTCCCTGGGCTCCCCGGGCAGGGCTGGAGGGAGCGGGCAAGGCCGGGTGGTATTTGGGGTCCCAGTTGTTGTGCAGTATGCGAAAGGAAGGTAAAAGAACAGGCTCAGCAGTGAAAGGAGGGAGATAAGTGCGGCTGCCGGGGCTGTGTTTTGCTTAGTCAGTTCTTGAATGGTAAGTCTTTCGGGCAGGAATCCTGTCAGGGGAGGGAGCCGTGCAAGGGAGAGCAGGGTTAGGAGTACTATTGTGTTCAGGGACAGAATTTTGGTCCATGCAGTTATTAGGGTAGATAGCTTTAGGACTTTGATTGTGTTTAGGGTGAGGAAAATGGTCGCAGTTATTACAGCGTACAGGTAGAAGTGGAGGAGGGTGAGTTTAGGGTTGTAGATAATAACGATTGCTATTCAGCCTAGGTGGGAGATGGAAGAAAAGGCTAGGAGTTTTCGGATTTGTGTTTGCTTTAGTCCTATTCATCCT
This sequence comes from Geospiza fortis, assembly GCF_000277835.1. Classification (NCBI taxonomy): domain Eukaryota; kingdom Metazoa; phylum Chordata; class Aves; order Passeriformes; family Thraupidae; genus Geospiza; species Geospiza fortis. The sequence continues at coordinate 42,496 of NW_005054761.1, read as the reverse complement.
CCCAGGGCTGCTGAGAGGACAGGATAGCCAGGATCCCGCGTCCCCCCCAGCCGCTCGCTGCTCCCCGCATTGCCAAGGGCACGGACAGACGGACACACGCGGGG
>NW_005054761.1:40492-42260 GCF_000277835.1 Geospiza fortis | reverse complement strand
CTGCGCTGCGATCTCCCTGCCCAGCCTCTCTGCCCCCTCTGCCCCTCTTCCAGGAACTGCTCCTCTCCCAAAACAGCTCGCCCGCAGAAATCAGGGTTATTTTTCTCTTCTGCTGACGTGAGAACTAAGTTTGGCACCTTTCACAAGCAGCACTAGCTTGTGGTCGTCAAATTGACAAAAAAATGAGGTTGAGGCCTGACATCTGAAATTAATGCAACATTAAACAGTGCTCAGAAAAAGGCTTTGCATCAGTTGCTGATTCATGCAGCTTCCCTGGGAAACTGCATCACATCTCCCCTCCCTCGTGGCCCTGGGTGATGTTTTCAAAGCCATCCACACAGGAAGCAGATGCTTAATTAAAAAAGAAATAAAGCCCTGGTTGTTTGTCCTGGGGGTGAATACTGGTACCCACTAGCAAGACAAATCTGAAGCTTGTGCTGACCTAAAAAACACGAAATTTGGGCCTGTGTGGGGTGGAGCTGGGCACATGGTTTCCTTCCCTCTGAGTAGTTGCAGTTCCAGAGGCACGGGGAACAATAACTCAAAAAGTTACGGGACATTTTGTCTCCAAGCAGCATTCATCACTACTCAGGTTTGGACCCTGTCACAGCTGCCCTGGGAAACATTTCAGAACTGCTTGGGAAGTTACAGCTTGTGGCTGCTGACATGCCAAGCTCTGTCCGTGCAGGATGGAACCTCTGGGAGCTCTGCATTTGTGACTGAGCCTGTGGGCACACTCAGCTCCACGTCCTGCAGCCCGGATGATGCCTCTGGAATGACTGTGATTAAGGACCTGGACAGGATTAAGGACCTGGAAACCCTGCAGAAGTGCAGCTAAGACCTTGTGAGGGAGGAAATCCTTCCACAGCTCACAGCAGAACAGCAGACCTCTCAGAGGGTCGGGCAGCCCCTCTGGAGCCCCTTGTGCAGAGCTGTGGGGCTCCCTGGCCTCTGTGCTCAGGGTTTTGGTGTCTTCAGGAGCAGCCTCAGCTCCAGGCACACTTCAGACAGGAACAGCCTCACCCTCCTCTGCTCTGCTGCATGCCTGGAGGGTTCTGGCTGCCCTCATCACCAAGGTCAGCACACAGAACCTGCTGAGGACACCACAGGTCTCGCCCATCCTCGGTGCTGGTGCAGCAGCTGCTGTGGTTACAGGTCGCAGTTTCTGTGGGCTCACATTTCCTCGTCTCTGTCCCTCCCTGGATCACAGGAAAATGGGTGAAAAGTCTGAAACGTTTCCCTCGAGGCCCTGACATTGCTTTACAGCGCCTTTTTGACTTCCTACCAAAGCTTCTGGGGGCTCTGGTTTCCCCACCTGAGGGGTCCCAGCAGTGGGTGCAGCTGCACAGTGACAGGGCCACATTCACCTCTCCCAGGAGAAGAGGAAATAGCAGGAAGGGAAACTTTCCCAGGAGTGCTGAGGAGCCCCTGGGATGACACAGCCCCCAAGGCCCAGACCGCAGCAGGACAGGACTGTCTGAGGGGTGGCAAAACCCACTGGGGTGCTGAGGACACCCCTGGGATGCCCCAGCTGAGAATTTATGGGTGAATTCAAACCATCTGGCTTCAGGTGAGCTGCTGGGGCACACTGCAATGACACGGCTGTCACTCCAGGCCCTCCCGGAGACAAGAGATCAGAGCCTGGACCTCTGACTGTGGTGATGAAAACTTCATCTGTACACACCAGCAGAGCCCCAAGATCGGGGGGACCCCAGGGGCATCACCGGGGCCATGAGCCCCATCCAGCACCTCCCAGCACCACAGGGCT
>NW_005054761.1:39194-40427 GCF_000277835.1 Geospiza fortis | reverse complement strand
GGGCGGAGGGCGAGCCGTGGGGCACGCCCAGGGTTGCACAGGGCTCGCTGCAGGGTCTGAATGCAGGAAAATTCAGCATTGATGGGGTTTGAGGAGAGCAGGCGTGGGGAGGCTGGGGGGCCAGGCAGTGACAGGGCTGGGGGCAGTGACAGGGCTGGGAGCACAGGGTCACCCTGCTCGTGTGGCAGAGCCCACCACGGGGTCAGTGCTGGGTGTGCTGCCCCTCAGCCCATCCCACAGGGGCTCTCTCTGATGTCCCCATGGTGTCCCCAGCCCATGGAGGGGAGCAGGACGGGCTGCTGGCACTGTGTGCCTGTGTGAGCACCCAGGCTGAGTGTGCAGGTGTGTGTGGCCAGGCGTGGGGAGCAGGGGGGCTGCAGGGATGGCTTCTGTGAGAAGCTGCTGGAAGCTTCTTCCCCTGTGTCCCGTGGGGCCAATGCCACTGGCTCCAGGGCAGAGCCACTGCTGGCCAAGGCTGAGCCCACCTGTGGCACCTTTGGGACAGCAGTTAAGAAGGAAGAAGTTAATTCACAGGGGATATTGGGGGTGGGAGAGCCGGTGAGAGACACGGCCCTGCGGAGCCCCACAGTGCAGGAGGAGGGGAGCTGCTCCAGGGGCTGGAGCTGAGATTTGCCTGTGGGGCTCCAGGGGAGGGCACAGGGACAGCACAGGGGTGTGGGCCCCCTGCAGGGCTGTGGGACCCCACACCAGAGCACAGGGGTGCCCAGAGGAGGCTGTGACACCGAGGAGTCTGTTCTGCCATGAGCAATCCCTGCCTGGCCTCATGTCAACCCACGGGCCTGTTGCTGTCTCCCCTCTGTCCTGCCCATCTCAGGAGGGAGTGACAGAGTGGCTCTGGGGACACATGGCTCGCAGGCAGTGTCAGCCCCTGTGAGCTGGAGCTCTCTGGCCATCCCTGCCAGGCCGGGTCCCCCATCCTGGGCAGCAGCAGAGGAGCAGGAGCACAGCACGGCCCTCCCTGCTGGCCTGAGGGGGGACAGGGCAGGGACAGGAGGGGCAGATTGGCCCTGCTGCTGGCACAGGGGCACGGTGGGCTCCAGGGGTCCCACACAGAGCCATGGCTGGGACAGGGCAGCAGGGGGATTCCTGTGTCACACATGCCTGGTGCTGAGCCCCAGTGTCGAGACACGTGGAGGGGCTGTGGGCAGAGCCCTGTCCTGGCTGCAGGGACCATCCTGTGCCCAGCAGGGACCGTCCTGTGCCCAGCAGGGA
>NW_005054761.1:33575-38667 GCF_000277835.1 Geospiza fortis | reverse complement strand
GGGAGCCAGGGAGCCCTGGAGGTGACAGAGGAGCCATGGAGCCATGGAGGTGGCACAGCGAGGCCATGGAGCCCCTGGAGGTGACTGGGGAACGAGCTGAGCCCCCCAGGCAGGCAGGCAGGAAGCCTTTGGTGGCACAGAGCCAGGTGCTGTCCTTCCAGCTGTCCCAGTGTGGATTTCTCAGGTGCTGGGGCAGCAGCACAGAGGCTCCAGCACCACCTTCCTCACCCCTCCTGGGGCTGCTGCCAGGCTGCCCAGCCGTGGAAAGGCTCTGCTCTGCCTCTCTGACACACCTCTGGTCCAGTCCGAGGAGTGGAGGCTCCTGGTGCTCCTCCCCATCTCAGTAGGGATGCAAAGGAGCCAGGCCAGGCTGACACTGCCTTTTCCAGGAGGAAGGCATGCTGTCCATGCTGTCCTTCCAGCTGTCCAACAAGCCATCCCCACAGTGCGAGAGTGGACAAACACCACTGGACAGCACCCGAAGGCCACTCTACAGAAGGTTTTTATGGAGGAGAATCAGTCCACCGTGGTGAGCTCCTTGCTCCTAGAAACCCGGCTGAGGTATCAAAAATAATTCTCAGGGCAGTGTCCGTTTCTGTGGGCTGTTCCTCTCCTGCCCTCTGCACCAGCTGTGTGCTGCCATAGTGCCAGGACTTCATGGGAGCAGGGGAACCCAGTGGGGAGAGAAGCCTGAGTTTCATCTGCAGTGCCTGGGCTCTGCCAGCTCCTGCAGCTCTGCCCAGCCACCACCTCCCTCTGCATCCTACCCAGCCACTGGCACCTGCAGGCTCCCCTCCTTGGCTGCTGGAGCTGCTTTCCACCTGGATGCCACAGCTCTCCAGAAAGATTACCCACAGCAACGGCAAGAAGCCAGAACCAAAGCTGCCTGCTGGTTTTGCCCTTGGGGTGAGGAGACAGCCAGCCTGTGCCCATGCCCTATACCCAAAACACTCCTGGACCCACGTGGTGCTGGACAGGCTGCTGTGTGGAGAGACCCTCTGAGGCTGCTCTGCAAACCAATGGAAATCCATATTCTGTGCCCCCTTGTCAATGAGCTCTCACCTAGGAAAAGGTGAGTGTCACTGTCACATTTTCTGAGAAATCCCCTTGCCCAGGATTTTCTTCCGGGAAGCTGAGAAGCCTCAGAGAAAAAGGAAAACAATATAATCCCATTTGCTTCTCCCTGTTTTGCTGCTTTGGAATGTGGTTTGGAGATTGTTTATCCAACAGGTGAATTGTTTTTAGTTAATGACCAATCCCCATCCAGCTGTGTCAGACTCTCTGGAGAGGGCCACGAGTTTTTCATTAACATCTTGTTAAGCCTTCTGCATGTATCCTTTCTCTGTTCTTTAGTGTAGTTTTAGTATAGTATGATATATAACATAATATGATATGATATGACATGATATATGATATATTATATAATATAATGTAATATAATACAGTATAATATAACATAACATCATATCCCATCACATCATATCATATAACCTCATATCATATAAAATATGAAAATAGCCTTCCAAGAACATGGAGTCAGAGTGTCAGTTCCCCTTGTCCCTGGGACCCAGCAAACAGCACAGGTGAGGCTGCTCCTAGGCAGTGTCAGCAGGGACAGGGAGCTGCTGGAGCCTCACCCTCAGCAGTGCACCCCTGTGCCCTGCCGGGCTCTCAGGGCCCTGCCCCGGTGTCCCCAGGCCTGGCAGGAACAGCAGGTGTGCTGAGCACCCTGCGGGTGGCCCAGCAAGAGCTGTCTGAGCTGTTGGCACAGCGAGTGGGCTCACACAATGGCCATTCTGCACCACCCACTGTCCTGTGGAAGCACGCAGTGCTCATTCCCAAGGACCCTGTCAAACATTAACCAAGAGGAACGGCAGGCTCACCAGCCCAGTCATGCCAGCTCAGATCCACATTTGGAAATAACACCAGTTCCTCGAGTGCTCAGCTGCAACCTTGGGGCCTGTGACCCCCAGGAGACCCCTGGGACAGAAGAAACCGCAAGCAAAGGGAAGGGAACATAAGCTAATGGTTTTGGGGAAATGACTATCCTATGTATGCTTATTGCAGGAAAATAAATGAGTATGTCTGTGAAATATAGAATCCAAACAGGAGCATTTTCTGCGCTCCACATGCACGATATTCCAGAGGAGATGTCCCCTCATGCATCCAACCAAATAAAGAATGGCAGGTTGTTAATGCTCCATGCTGTTAGGGATTTGATCAGGTGATTTTGGTACCACCAGGGCCAAACAGCTGTGGTGTGATGCTCCAGCACTGCTGACCACACACAGGGCTGCCTGGATGCTTCCTCCTCACAGCGCTGGCACGGCGTTTGCAGATCTCTGCAATCCATTTCACATTCCTTCCATTTCACCCTCCTTCCAATTCTCCTACTTCCTTGGTCTGCTCAGTCTCCTCCCAGAGGAACTGCCAGCCTGTAAGTATTTTTCCCCATTGCTACTGATGCCTTGGGAAGGCTGCCCAGAAGCAGAGGTTGGACAGAGTCACAGAATAAAGCAGGGATTTATTCAAAGGATCTCCTCCATGGATGCACCTTGGGCAGCACAAGAGCCCAGCCAGGGCTGCACCCAAGATGAACCAAAATGGCCCCAAAATGCACGAGCGGGCACGGGGTCTGTTCCTGGGATCAGTTCTGCTCCATTTGCACCTTGCAGTTCATTGTCCCATTCCAGCTTTAGCCCCTGCAGTCCCACCCTGCTTGTTTTTCTCTCTCCAGCCCACGGTGTTTGTGCTCTGGGGCTGAGATTTGGGTCATTTGTCCTTGGTGCCCAGCTGGAGCAGGAATTGTTTTGTCTCCCTGCTCTGTGCACAGAGCTCACCATCCCCTCATGTGAGCCCAGACCCACACACTAAAGCAGCACAGAACCTGAAAAATAGAAAAGCTAAAAGCTGAGGCATCAGTGTCATGTTGGATTTTTTAAAGATCTGTGTCTAACTCAGTGCTTCTGACAGCTTTACCTGGTGTTATCTGGGCATTATGTGCTGTGTCTGACACAGCTGCTGAGGAGTTCTGCCCTTGCCCCTGCAGAGCTTCTCTGCCTGCGGGGTCTGGCCTCTCCTCACACCCTGTCAGTGCCCCTGGCGAGGAGCAGCTGCCCCTGTGGCAACGCCTGCACCTTCTGTCAGCTGCTGCTGCTGTGACCCAGCACACACAGGTGGTGCCAGGCTCTGGTCAGAGTGCTCAGGGCAGTGCCAGACACATAATCTTCCTGCAGCCCCAGGGAATGGAGGGGAAATTCTCCTGTGATTGTGGGACTGACTGCAGCTGAAGTGGGAATTGTGGTATGAACTGTCCAAGCTTTGGAGTTCAGAGGTTTGAGGGAATTCTGGAAACGTGCCACAAACACCCCAAGGACAGCTCAGGATGGTGTCCAAACCCAAACCAAGGCTTTCTCTGCCTTGCCAGTCACCTCACACCTGAGGGCTCTGGCCTCTCCACAGGAACACCTCCCACAGGAAATGTTCCTCATCCCCCATCTCACAAAGGGATGAACAGAATGAGGTGGTTCCAGTGCAACAGCTTGTGGCCAGAACTGCCCAGTCCCTGTCCTGCAGAGCTGTACTGCTCCTTCGCAGCACTTCTGTCCCCTCCTTGCTCCAGTCTGTGCTCAGTCCTGTGTCGTGTTTCACTCAGCTTTGCCCAGATTTGTTCACATTCCTCCATCTCCTCCTAGCAAAGCTCTGGCAAACAGCCCCTCTCACACTGCTCCAGCAGAGAGTGAGACTGGAGGAGCAGCAGGCACAAAAAGCACGCTGAGGCTCCCTGGTCCTCTGCCAGCCTGGGCTGGGGACCTGCCAGTCTGCTTCTGCTAGCAGGGACTGGGGAGAGCCTGGGTCACAGCGAATAATGGGGCTGCCTGGAGCTGGCACAGCCCCGTGTGTCAGCAGGGATCCGGGCAGCTGAGCTGTGCTTTCCCTGGGCACTGCTGGAAAGCTCTTGGGAGGGCAGTGCTTCACCTCCTGTGGCTGGGACAGGCTGTCCTGGCTGGCAGCAGCACTGGGATTGAACGTCCTGTCACTGCTGGGGTGCTTTGGGAATGCTGCTCCTGTGGGGTGCTCTGGGAACTGCTTTGGGAACGCTGCTGCTCTCCTGTCACTGCCGGGGTGCTTTGGGAATGCTGCTCCTGTGGGGCGCTGTCCCTGCTGTCCCTGCTGGCGGTGGGTGCTTGGGGAACACTGCTGCTCCCCTGCTGTGCCTGCTGTCCCTGTGGCTGTGGGCACTTTGTGAACGCTGCTCCTCAGCCACCTGGCCGGGCCTGCAGCCAGAAGGGCAGGCTCAATTAGCCCAATTAGCCCTGTAATCAGGGGCACAGCGGGAGCAGCTGCTCTGTAATCGCCTTTGCCTCGGCCCACAGGCAGCTGAGCTGACAGAAATCCTTCTCTCTCTGGCTGGCTGCAGGGCCCAGGCACCTCGTGGGGAGGCTGAGGGGAGGCAGAGGGCTCTGCCTGCTTCCCTCCCAGGCATTCCCTGTGCTCCGAGTGCTGGAGGTGCCACAGCTCCCCCAGGAAAGGCTGATCTGGGAGCTTGGGGCACTTTGGGGCTCAGGAAAGGAGGTTTAACCCCGGCACCAGGAGCTCCCTGCCCGGGACACGGGCACTGCAGTGCCTGTGATTGGTAAAACGTGTCAGTAGAGAAGGGTTTGGTTGTGCTGCAGCTGTGGATTACACTGAGCACCGGGGTTTACACAACTGAAATAAATACTCAGTGTCTCTCTCCAGGGTGTAATTACTGGCTTGTTGCATGTTGCAAAACAAATGTGATTTTTGTGGGCAGCTGTGGGATCCTGGTGCATGCAGGTCTCTGGGAGAGCTTCAGGCCCAATCCAGCTCCAGGCCCTAAAAAGAGCACAGCTCATGTCAGCACTGGGCTGGGTGATGGCTTGGGCTCTGGAGAACCTCTGGGCTGGGCAGGCTGGAGAAGGGAACGCTGCCAGGGATGCCATCAATGCACCCAGACATCTCCAGGGCCGCCAGAGCATGGCCGGGCTCTGCTCGGTGCTGCCAGTGCCAGCAGCAGCAGCAGGGGCCATCAAAGAAAGGGCAGCGAGGGGCAGGGCAGCAGGAGGGAGCA
>NW_005054761.1:32516-33127 GCF_000277835.1 Geospiza fortis | reverse complement strand
CGCTGCCCCGGGGAGCCCCGGGGAGCCGGGCTGGCTCTGCCCAGGCTGGGCACGCGGTGAGCTCCCTGCCCGCCCGGGGCTGGGGTTACACCTCGTCTGCTGGGCCCCAGGTGCCCCAGGCTGCCAGGGCAGGGGCTTTGGGTGCCCACAGCCTCCGCCCATGCCTGTGACATGCTGTGGACTGAGCTGTCCCTGCCACTGTCCCTGTTTCTGTTCCTTGACCCTGTCCCCATTCCGGTCCCACTCCCTGTCCCTGCTTTTGTCCCCCTCCTCGTTCCTGTCTCTGTCCCTCTGTCCCCTGTCCCCCTCTCTGTCCCTTGTCCCGGTCCCTGTCCCTCTGCCCCTTCTCTCCATCCCTGTCCCTTGTCCCTCTGTCCCCTGTCCCCATCCCTGTCTCTCTGTCCCTTTTCCCCTCCCTGTCCCTCTGTCCCCATACCTGTCCCTCTGCTCCTTGTCCCGGTCCCTGTCCCTCTGTCCCTCTGTCCCTTGTCCCTGTCCCTCCGTCTCCATCCCCGTCCGGCTCCCCTCAGGCCCGACCGGAAGTGACGCTATCTCCGCGCGCCGGCGCCGTCCCCGCGCTCCGTGCGCGCGCACGCGACGGCCGGGGTCGC
>NW_005054761.1:31076-31376 GCF_000277835.1 Geospiza fortis | reverse complement strand
GCCCCGGCTGCTCCTGCTGGCACTGGCAGCACCGAGCAGAGCCCGGCCATGCTCTGGCAGCCCTGGAGATGTCTGGGTGCATTGATGGGATCCCTGGCAGCGTTCCCGTCTCCAGCCTGCCCAGCCCAGAGGTTCTCCAGAGCCCAAGCCATCACCCAGCCCAGTGCTGACATGAGCTGTGCTCTTTTTAGGGCCTGGAGCTCTCCCAGAGACCTGCACGCACCAGGATCCCACAGCTGCCCACAGCAATGTGTGTGCAGCTGGGGCAGGGCGGGGCTGTGCCAGCTCTGGTGGGCCCGG
>NW_005054761.1:28097-30980 GCF_000277835.1 Geospiza fortis | reverse complement strand
TCCCTGCCTGCAGCCTCAGGTGCCTGCTGCATCCAGGCAGTGCATCCATCTGCAGAGGCTCTGCGTTTCCCTGGGAAATGAGATCCAGGGCGTTCCTGAGCTCAGGGGACCTGGAGGCTGCAGGCAGGAACAGGCTTTTCCCCCTCCTGTCTCAGAAGGGGGATTTCCCTCTGCTCTGGCCCAGGGATGTCTCTGCCAGGCGCTGGTGCTGGGGACAGTGCTGACAGCAGGGTCAGGGCTCTGAGGGCTGCCTGGGCTAGATGTGCTGTGTCACGCTGACCTTGGGGAAAGGATGTCACACAACACACAGGTGTCCAGCACAGCCCCAGACCCCTGTGAATCCACATGGGATCCACACGGGATCCCCAGGCCCTCCTGCCCCACAGAGCAGCTGTTTCTGTGCCTTGGTGTGGTGGCCAGGGGTGCCCTGGGCTGTGCCTGGAGCACAGGGCAGTGACTGTCCCTGTGCTGGCCCTGCCCAGGCTCCAGCTCTGGCCCCTCAGCTCAGGCAGGGCCCTGAGGGGCTGAGGGAGCTGGGAAGGGAACTGAGCTGGGAAGGGGATGGAGCCCAGGAGGGGCTGAGGGAGCTGGGAAGGGGATGGAGCTGGGAAGGGAATGGAGCCCAGGAGGGAATGGAGCCCAGGAGGGGCTGAGGGAGCTGGGAAGGGAATGGAGCTGGGAAGGGAATGGAGCTGGGAAGGGGATGGAGCTGGGAAGGGAATGGAGCCCAGGAGGGAATGGAGCCCAGGAGGGGCTGAGGGGGCTGGGAAAGGAATGGAGCTGGGAAGGGAATGGAGCTGGGAAGGGAATGGAGCCCAGGAGGGGCTGAGGGAGCTGGGAAAGGAATGGAGCTGGGAAGGGAATGGAGCTGGGAAGGGGATGGAGCTGGGAAGGGAATGGAGCCCAGGAGGGAATGGAGCCCAGGAGGGGCTGAGGGGGCTGGGAAAGGAATGGAGCTGGGAAGGGAATGGAGCTGGGAAGGGAATGGAGCCCAGGAGGGGCTGAGGGAGCTGGGAAAGGAATGGAGCTGGGAAGGGAATGGAGCTGGGAAGGGGATGGAGCTGGGAAGGGAATGGAGCCCAGGAGGGAATGGAGCCCAGGAGGGGCTGAGGGGGCTGGGAAAGGAATGGAGCTGGGAAGGGAATGGAGCTGGGAAGGGAATGGAGCCCAGGAGGGGCTGAGGGAGCTGGGAAAGGAATGGAGCTGGGAAGGGAATGGAGCTGGGAAGGGGATGGAGCTGGGAAGGGAATGGAGCCCAGGAGGGAATGGAGCCCAGGAGGGGCTGAGGGGGCTGGGAAAGGAATGGAGCTGGGAAGGGAATGGAGCTGGGAAGGGAATGGAGCCCAGGAGGGGCTGAGGGAGCTGGGAAAGGAATGGAGCTGGGAAGGGAGCAAAGGAGGCTCAGGGGGCCCTTGTGGCTCTGCACAGCTCCTGCCAGGAGGGCACAGCCGGGGGGTCGGGCTGTGCTCCAGGGAACGGGGACAGGAGCAGAGGGAACGGCCTCAGGCTGGGCCAGGGCAGGCTCAGGGTGGGCACGGCAGGAATTTCCCCATGGAAAGGGGGCTCAGGAACTGCCCTGGCACTGCCCAGGGGGGTTGGCAGTGCCCAGTCCTGCAGGTGTCACCTGGAGGTGGCACTCAGAGCCCTGGGCTGGGGACAAGGTGGGGATGGGGCAGAGCTGGCACTCCATGGGCTGGGGGGGATTCTGCAGCCTGGACGAGTCTGTGGGAGCTGTGGCCATGGGGAAATGCTCGGGTGACAGCCCGGGACATGCACAGCCCTCAGCTGAGTGAGGGGTGACACCACCCTGTCCCCACCGCATGGCCCTGCCCCATCCCTGCCCAGTGCAGCTGTGCTGCCACTGAGAACACTGGGAGCTGGTGGGATGTACTGGGACTGGGCTCTGGGGCACGATGACATCATCCTGCAGTCCTGGATCACACTCCAAGGCCTGCAGAGGACACAAGGCTGTACTGGGTGGCACTGGTCCATACTGGAAAGCAGAGGTCTGGCCTCTACTGGGAGCAACAGTGGAAGAAATTACTGCAAAAATGGGGAAAAAACTATGCAAGAACAAGGGAAAAGGGCAAAAACAGGGCACAAATGGGCAATAAGTGGTGAGAAAAACAGTCAAAATGGGGAAACTACCAGAGTAAAATGGTGAGATGTGGCAGAAACCAGCAGTGTGGGCACAGCCAGCACCATCCCAGTGCGGGCCAGTGCTCCCAGTACAAACTGGCCTGCACCACGGGTCTTGTGGCACAATCCAGTAAGGGCTGCCACAGTCCCAGTACGTGCCCAGTGCCTCCAACACACCACCAGGACTCCCAGTACAGTGCTAGTGAGCCACAGCTCTTCAGGCAGGATCCCAGTACAGCCCCAGTGCTCCCAGTACGACACCAGCATGACCTCCAGTCAGATCCTGATCCTGGTGTGATCCCAGTGTCCCCAGTGTGAACCCAGTGCTTCCAGCACAGAGCCAGCCTCAGGCTGCAGCTCTCCCCAAGCGGGCCACAAGGATATTCCCAGTGTTCCCAGTGTGCCTCCCAGTATGGGTCCTGTGGCTCTGAGAGCAGCTCCAGTGCACGCCCCAGCACAGGCTCCAGAGCTCCCAGTGCAGGTCCCAAGGTTCCCAGTGCTCTCCCAGTGTTCCCAGTACAGCCCAATAAGCATTTTTTAGTTCACCCCAACCCGGTGCTGCTTGGGCTGAGCCCCCAAACGCTCAGAATTCCCCCCAGACACGATGTCACCATCCTGCCATTGCCTTTATTGGTGGGTGGGCGCAGGGGGTCACAAGATCAGGCCCCCCCCAGTGAACTCCATTCGCTGCCAAGAGAGGGGAGAGAGGAAGGGGTGAGTGGGGGGCCCTGGGGGTCTGACCCT
>NW_005054761.1:27708-27894 GCF_000277835.1 Geospiza fortis | reverse complement strand
CAGGAGCCCCTGCAGTGCCCGCCGGCTGGAGCTCTCCAGGGCCTTCAGGGCTGGGGACACAGGGCATTGGGGCGCCTCTCAGTGACCCCAGGCTGCTGCTGGCACGGGGGGCAGGGGGTGGGCAGCACCACGGGGGAATGCTGGGCACAGGGCAGTGGTGTGGGGGGGACTCTGGGGCTCTGGGAG
>NW_005054761.1:14536-25303 GCF_000277835.1 Geospiza fortis | reverse complement strand
TGGGAGAGCAGCTGCTGCTCTCTCCCCCCTTCCCCTGAGGCAGCTGCTGGGGTAATCTACAAGCAAGCAGGTCCATAGTTGTCAGGAGCCAGGGCATCCCTCTGTCTGTCCTGGATGGCCCAGACCCTGCCGGGGGCTCAGAGACCCTGGCACAGAGCCCAGAATGCCCCTGTGGGTTTGATTGTGACCCATGGAGCAAGTTACCAACCCTAGATGAAGATCTGCAAGCCGTGACAAATTAAGTAGAGTGACAGTGAATTTATCACAGGGTGAAAAAGTAGATTTTGGAGTTTTTGGTATGGGGGTTCAGGGGGCAAGATGGAGGGATCTGGGCGTGTCCAGCCTTTCTCCTTCTTCTTCTTGGCCTCCATCCTCTGGGTGATGGTGGCACTTTTGGATTGGTTTAGAGTAGAAGCTCAGTGTCTAACATAGGTGACAGGTATTGGGAAGTCACTGTAAATATTGTACACGTAGTTTTTAGTATAAAAAGATAACACCACCCTGGGGCAGGCAGAGTGCCTCTGACTGTCCTGCTGAGCAGACCTGGGCAGGGCAGGAGAAAGAATTTTATAGATAAGGAACAATAAACAACCTTGAGACTGAGAAATGAAGAGCTCTGACTCCTTCTTCAAGCACCAGGCTGGGAACAGAGACTTTCTAACTTATCTCGGGCTCACTGTGAGCAGCTAGAGACCCTGACACATAGTGATGCCATTTTGGATTTTGCCTTTTTTCTACGTTGTCTGTGTTCTTCAGGCATACATTTCTAGCTCTGTAGCCTATTGTATTATTGACTAGTTTTCCCAGTAATTTTCCATGGCCTTTCCCTAACAAAAAGAAAAATTCCAGAGCTGCAAGCCCCAGGGGTACAGAGCCGCTCTGCTTTCTTGGCTCTTTCCTGGCTACCTGGGTTGAGAGCAGCTCTTGGAGATAATTTCATGGATAAAGTGCAGCCAGTGCCAAGAGAGGGCTCCAGAGAAGGGGCTGCACCTGCGGGTGGGGAATTCTATCACCACTTGGTCTTCTTTTTGTCAATTATGCTGATTTGCTGAACTTAAGACAAACTGTACTCATCCTACATGAGTGAGCTTTTGTGGACATCTTTCCATAACTGCCTCTGAAAGCCTCCGAATAGAAACCCCCTTTCATATTACCTCGTTGCTAAAATTGTGCCAGGTTTCATTTCCAGGTTAGGAAAAGGCAGCAGTACAGGGAGTGTGCCCTGGCAGGACCCCCAGCACGCCTGGCTGCCCCAGGCTGGACAAGGCCCTGATCCTGGAGCTGCAGCACTGGGAGCTGCTCACGTTGCAGCTGCTTTGGCAGCGACTGTCCCTGCTTGTGCTGGGAGCGTCAGGGACGGACACCGTCCGTGCGTCTGTCCAGCAGCCAGGCAGCAGAGCAAGAACAGAGCTCACCTCCTCCCTGCGCAGGTGGGGAGCCGTGCCCAGCTCTGGGCTCTGCTCCAGGCACGCACACACCGCGCAGCCCAGGAGGGTGCTGAAGGGGCTGGGGCATCACTGCTGCAAGGGGCAGTGAGGGAACCAGGGACACTCAGCCTGGAAGGCCCAGGGGCGCCTTGTCCGTGGCTATAATGCACACAGACCCACGGTCCCCTGCCCCAGAGCTGGCTTTGCCCCCAGCACGGCAGCCCTGACCCGATAGCTCAGGCCCTCCTGAGGACACAGTGCCCGAATACCCAGGCCCCTCTCAGCCATGGCTACCTTAGCAAGCTTAGTGGATTTCAGCTCCTTAGTGGTTATCAGCTCTCTTAGGATTCCAGCTCTTGCTTGCTAAGGCACCCGTGGGATAGGGGCAGAAGCAGATGAGAGAGGAGAAGAAATAGTCCTGGTGTTTCCACAGCGATGGTTTATTGAGGGGTCTGTGAAGGGTTCCAGCAACAGCTCTTCTTCTGCTGAATGGGCTAAAACAGCCCCTTTTTGTAGGGTACAGGGGGATCCAAGCTTGTCCAATAGTAGGGGTTAGGGGAAAGTGGCCTATGGAGTTACAGAGATAAGCTGGGGTCCAGAGGCAGAAGACAGGATTTTTCTGTCTCATCATTACTAATGAATTCCTACTGTTAAGTCTCAGCCCTCCACAGGGCCTTAGCCAGTTCTGTGGAGTCTGCTACACAGAGCTATGCACCCATTTCTTTTGCCACAAAACACTGCTAAAGCTGAGACCACACTCACAAGTCCCTGCTATCACCAGGTCTAGTCATTCTCAATTCTCCTCAGGGGAGAAGGGCAGCTGCAGGGACGGTGCCCAGGGACAGGCCAGAGGCCACGAGCACACAGGGTCAGAGGCGCCCTGTGAATGTTGAGAAACTGCCTCACTGTGGATTTGTGGAGTTCCTGTACGCAGAGACACTCCAGAGTCACCTGGGCACAGCTGGGCAGAATGGGCCTGTGCTGAGCAGGGAGAGGGACTGGACACAGAGAAGCCCCTTCCAGCCTCAACCAGCCCTGGTGATTCCTTGGAGCCTGCAGCTCCCCCAGCAGCACTGAGCACAGGCTGTTTGTGCCACTGTAATGGCAGAAGTGGCTCTTTGCAGTGTGTCAGAGATACACAAACCCCAAGCGGACGTACCAAACCCATGTTACTGTCTGACATCCCAGAGAGATGATGTCCTGTGACATTCCATGCTCTTGTTTCACACACCAGTTTGGTGGTGATCCTGTTTCTCACAAGCCCTCCCAACTCCCAGAGCCTTACCCAGTAATCACTCCCGTGAGGCTGATCACCAGCAGTGAGAACTCAGAGGAGCCAGACTAAAGGATCCCCCAAGGGCTGGGAAGCCACAGCTGTGGGCCCATATTCACTGCTCTCTGTGAAGGTGATGCCAGATCCAAATGACAGAACTCTCCCTCCCCCAGGAAAATAGCCAGGATAGGAAAAGTGACAAAAACTGTGAACATCTTTACAGGTTTTGAACACAGGATTACACCGGCACTCCAGAGAAACAAAAAGGTGTATGTAAGTCACACTCTTTGTCTCCTTTCTTCTGACCTTGAACCTGGGAGGGGCCAGGAACCGGAAACTGCCACCTCAAATTGTTCCCTGTGCTCCAGCACAACCTCCATTTCACACCCACCCAGACAAACTAGAAAAAAAAGGTTTTATTATAGCTTTTTCTATATAAATAGAAAAAAAGCAGCATTTTACTGAGGTGAAACCCTCAGCCTGGGTTTCAGCTGGGTGAGGGCTGATGCTGGACCCCAGCCCAGCAGATGAAGGCATCCCCATGACATTCTGAGGGGGGGCTGTGGGCCCCCAGAGCTCCTGGGCTGCTCAGCTCATTTTCTTGCGCTTGCGCTGTCCCTCTGGTGCCTTCTGCGTGGGCAGGGGCAGCGACAGGGTGCCCAGCTTGTGGTTCTGGTCGCTCTCCAGCCCTGGCACCCCCTTGGCCTTGGACACCCTGAGCCGCAGCGCCTTGGCGATGTCCAGGATCCTGGGAAGCAGGAGAAATGCCATCAATGGGGCTCAGCCCACAGGGACCCCACAGGAGAAATGCCATCAGTGGGGCTCAGCCCCCCGTGCCTGACCCACGGAGGGCCCCGAGGTGTCTCTGTGCACAGGGATGCCCTGGAGGCAGCAGCTGGGGCAGCAGGGCTGCGAGGCAGAGCCCTCCTGGGACAGGCACTGCTGCTTTCCCAGCAGGTCCCAGCCTCCTCCTGCTTCCCCCACAGGCCCCGTGCTCCCAGCTGCAGGACAGCACTACCCAAACCCAGCATCCACTGCCAAAGCCAACGGGGACTCCTGGAGAAGCTTAGTCCCAGAAAGGAAAAGGGAAAATGGATGGAAACCAACAGCAGACTGCTCTTAAACTCACTAAATCCACCACTTCTGATCAAAGAAGAGAGGATAACTGTGGGCAAAATAAGTGGTGGCATCAAAACTGATGAGGAAGCTTGAAAACCAAGCAGTGCCCAAGGGCTTTGGTAAGACCCAGTAATAAGTGAAGTTTTGGCCAGAAAGCCTGGTCCAATGGACTCCGCAGGGCCAGGGATAGGAGCACAGCTGGAGCAGAGCTGCAGCTGCCAGGGAAATGCAGGTGCTGCACTCACAGACTACTGCCTATCCTTGCCTGGGAAATGAAAGCCCTCCCCAGGTCCAGAGACACTCCAGAGCTCCCCCAGGCTCCCTCTGCAGGAGGGTCCCAGCAGGTGTGAAGGAACAGCAGACTCACCTGCTCTCTGAGAGCTTCAGGTCATTCTGCAGCACGGTGAGATCCGTCTGGAAGCTGTTAATGTGCAGAGCCAAGGCAATGACATAGGCGGTGATTTTGGCCTTCATGGATGCAGAGATTAAATTCTGGATGCTGTGCGGCAAGAGGGAGAACTCGTGAGATGTGGTGTGTCTGTGGCCCCTCAAGCTGAGCTCTGCCATTCCTGTGCCTCAGGAGCACCACACAGCATTCCTTACCTGCCATTGTTGTAGGTCAGCGAGGTGAAATTCTTCATGAGTTTCTTGCTGATGATGTGTGGGCATTCAGGACCCATTGGATCTAGGGCAGAAAGGGGCTTTGCAGTGGAATGAGGAGCACACTCTCTACCTTGCACGGCCCACCAGCACAGCAGCATGTGCATCATCCTGACACTTAGCACAGAACAGCAGAATGCGTGTGACCCACTGGGATCACTGAGTCCAGCCCCAGCAATCCCAGCACTTAGGGATTGTTGGGGATGGACTCTTCCCAGGAACACAACAAACCTAAAACAAACCTGGGTACTTCATTTCTAGGTCTCTTAATTCTTCAGGCCTGAGAGAATTCCAACAGCTTTTATTTTCTTAGTAAAAGCAGTCTCCCAGTTCCATTCTATACACTCTAAAATGCACACACAGAGATGTATTTCTTTTGCCACAAAACACTGTTAAAGCTGAGACCACACTAACAAATCCCTACTATCAGCAAGTTTAGTCATTCCCACACTCTCCTTAGACAAGTCCCATGGGTGACTTGAAATTTAAGGAATTTAAGGAAATTTAAGGCCAGACTTGCTGCTTCCTCCTCCCTCAGCCCTGCAAGGACTGACAAAGACACACAAGTTTTAAAGAAGATGTCAAGTCTGGAAAATCTCAACCAAAATATTTTGTGTGGTGCTGCTTCAAAAACAGACCCCTGAGCATGGCAGGGGTATGATCCCCACACTCAGCTGGCAGGCAAAGGATGATGAAGACATTCCCAAAAGCGTGTGCTGAAAACTCTCTTACGCTTCTTCTTGATCACTTTCTGCTGGCTGAACTTGATGAGGGTGTCCAGGAACCAGAGGCATCTGGCTTTGTGGTCCCTGCTCTTCTCATCAGTGGGCAGGAACTTCAGCTCCTCCAAAACAAAGGAGCAGAGGCTGCAGGAAAGAGAGGGGGAGTTAGCTGCCCTTGCTGCTGTGCACACAGGTGTCCCCCACATTCCCCGATGCCACACCTGGATCCCCTGTCCTCTCCCTGCCCTGAGCCGTGGCACGAGCAGCAGCAGCCCCAGTGCCCCTGAGCCCCTGCAGTGCCCTTACCTTCTCTCCTCTGCCCTCTTGGCCACCTCCTCCGTGGTGATGTTGGCCAGGGCGGCTGCAGGCCCCTGCAGCGCCTCGTACTCGGCAGGAGACAGGACTGTCAGGAGCTTAAGGACAACAACAAGCCTGGCCTCGCCCTCCCAGCAGGGCAGCTCTGTCACACTCCACTGAGGAGAGGTGGGCAGGGCAAGGGGATGGAGCCTCCAGCAGGGGACGGAGCCTCTAACAGGCACAGGCAGAGGCAGAGCATCCTGCTCTGTCACAGACATCTTTTATGGAAAATCCTTTCTTCAGGATTTTGCCTTCTGAGAAGCTGAGAGGCCTCAGGAACAAAATGTAAACAATGGTTATCTGCTGCTGTGGAATGCAACAGGTGCATCTGTGATTGGCCATCTTGGATGTTTGTAATTAATGGCCAATCACAGTCAGCTGGCTCAGACAGAGACTTTGTTATCATTCTTTCTTTTTCTATTCTTAGCTTAGCTAGCCTTCTGATGAAGTCCTTTCTTCTAATCTTTTAGTACAGTATTAATGTAATATATATCATAAAATAATAAATCAAGCCTTCTGATGCATGGAGTCAGATCCTTGTCTCTTCCCTCATCCTAAGACCCCTGTGAACACCATCACACTGCTCTCCACAGGAACGGGCAGGACATGGCACCTGCAGCCCCAAAACCCCAGGGCAGCTCCTGGCCTGTGAGGGGCAAGGGCTCAGCTTGCCCCCAGCACACCAGATGGCTCCGTGTGAAGCCCCAGTGCACAGAAAGGATACTGTCCTCAAACCTGTACACGTGCTCCGGCCGCTCAGCGTCCTCGTGGCATGGCGGGAGAAAGGCAGAGATGTTCTGCACATCGTCCTGGGCCACGTCCTGCATCAGCCCTGGGGAGGGAACCGGCACAGGAGCGCTTGGGTTGCGATAACCAAAATGCAGAGAGCAGCAGCACAACCCAAACCCTTCCTTTAGAAGCAAGTTTACTCAAACGGCTCAACACTACTTCAGTCACAACTGGAGTTTTAGACATTTACAACCTCTATCAAGAACCTTCTGGTCATAAAAATTTAGAAAGGCCACTCCAGACTAGAGAAACATCTAGGAAAGGAGGGCAACAAGATGTGGGCAGGACACAGTTTTGGCACCTGTGTTCCAGTGGACACCCACTTGGCACAGAGCAGCTCTGAGAGCACAGTCAATATCCACCCTGGAACAAAAGGGATGAAAGGTGGAGGGGTCTCCAGCCAACACACATCTCTCCTGTTCCTGCCAGTGACACTCCCAGGATCCCAGAACTGCTCTGGAGGGCTCTTATCTGCCTTCCTGCCCAGATGTCCACAGTCAGGGCAGCCCCGGCTCCCTTCTGCCACAGCCTGGAAGCTCCCAGGGATGGTGACACTGTGTTCTGCTGTGATGTGTCCCAAGGCTGCACCAGTCTGAGGTAAGAATGTGCCTTTTCAGCAGCCATGCCACAGAGCTCAGACCAGCAAAAGACATTGCCTTTCTGCCAGTGAACCCACATCACACAGGAGCTTCCAAAGCAGGCAGGAGGGACACTGATGTCACAGGGACCTTCCCTCATTCAGGTAACTCCAACACCAAGCCCAAGCCCAGCAAGATCAGAAAGCAGCAGTTCCTCTACATGTGCCCATCTCAGCTGCTGCACCAGCTACTTACTCATCACTTAAAGAAAAGCCCTCTTCTTCTTGCCACACTTGGCATGGGCAGACAGCAAAAGGCACTTCAAATTGTCCTGATTACAGAGTCCCCTCACCTGTCACTCCCTTGGCATCGATGACGTTGGCAGCTGCCTTGGTCACAGCCGTGCTCACGATGTCGCTGCCCACAGCGTTCATGCGGCGGGAGCTCAGAGCTCGCTTCTGCTTGCTGGTGCCGAAGGCCTCGATGCACAGATCCATCTGCACGGGGCAGAGCACACTCTGCAGCCCCCTGAGCAGCCCGGGGAACACGAACCCTCCTGCTCCTTACACAGACACGGCCCCCAGCAGAGCTTCAAACTCCTCACAAGGCAAAACTGCAGGCGCGGGATGCGCTGTTTGCGAGGGCAGCAGGTCACTGGGGTGGGGACCAGCCCAAAGTAACCAGGAAAACCAGGAACCCAGGATAATCAGGAAAACACTCCTGAGCCAGGCAATGCCACTGCCATATTTTCTGGAAAAATTCCCTTGCCCAGGATTTCTCCTGGAAAGCTGAGAAGTCTCAGAGAAAAAGGAAAACAATTTTATCTTATTTGTTTCTCCTGTGTTTGCTGCTTTGGAACGTGGTTGGAGATTGTTTATCCAACAGGTGATTGTTTCATTGGAGTCTGGTGAATTATTTTACCTTAATGACCAATCACAGCCAGCTGTGTTGGACTCTGGAGAGTCACGAGTTTTTCATTATTATCTTGTTAAGCTTTCTGTAAGTATCCTTTCTCTATTGTTTAGTATCAGATCATATAGTATCATATCATATAATACCACACAATATCATATTTATATTACATTATATATCATATGAATATAATTATATTATATAAATATAATAATATTGTATAATATACATATGATAGAATAAAATAGGATAGAATAAAATAAATATGATAGACTATGATAGACTATAATATAATATAATATCAATATATCAATATCACATCAATGTCATATCAATGTCATATAACAATAAATTAGCCTTCTAAGAACATGGAGTCAGATTCATCATTCCTTCCTGCCACGGGGGACCCCAAGAACACCCCAAGGCCATGCCTGTGCTGCCTCCTGGGCATGGGGGGAACGCTGGGCCTGCGCAGGTTTGCCCTGCAGGACACCAAACGCCCCAGCCCCAAGGCAAGCACCTGCCCCTGCCAGCCAGAGCAGAACATGGCACAGCTCCCAGCTTTACCTTCTCCCTGTAGGATTTGGTCTGGTAGTCCTTGGTGTCGTCAGGCATCACGTTATCTGCAAAACAAGGAGAGTCACTGTGCTTGGGCAGGAGCAGCCAGCAGGGGAGTGCCTTTAGCTCTGCCCCTGACAGACTGGCACAGGACCTGCTCCATGTGACCTGCCTGCTTAAAGGACACAGCAAACATGAGCACCTAGAACAAAAAAGCTTTTGCTACAAAGCCCACGGGTGCAATTCATGGACTGTGGCCAAACCCACGTCCTGCTGCGTGGGGTCAAAATCAACTACCAAAAGATGTGATCTTTTGGGTTCTTATCCTGGGTTCAATGGCAAACAACAGTCCTGCTGGATAAAACCTGGGTGGTTTTTTTGGGGGGGTGGGGTTGGGTTGTTTTTGGTTTTGGTTTTTTTTTTTTGGTTGGTTTTTTTTTTTCTTTTTTTTTTTTGGTTTGGTTTTTTTTTTTTTGGTGTTGTGTTGTTTTGGTTTGGTTTTTTTTTTTGTTATTCAGGGATCCAATTCCTGATGAGTGCCAGGCCTCCCTGAGCAGAACGTACCCAGACAAGGCTGAATTTGAGCAGTGGCACCTTGTGAGTGACTCCCACCCTGACCCCAGCCTGTGCTCCCCTCTCCTGGCACACCCAAGTGAAGGATTTGCCCTTGCTCCCTGCCAAGGCACGAGGCAGGGAGGGCAAGGACAGAGCAGCCCAGCAGCTGTGACTGCCAGCACCCCCACCTGACAGCAGGGGCTGCATGTTGAATATTTCAGCATTGTAGACATCCATCTGCCCAGAGCTCTTGTCCAGCACGCCAACAAAGTACCTGGGGAGAACGGGGACAGTGATTAGTGAGAGGCAGAGCAGTGGAAATTATTCAGAGTACAAGGTCTTCTCACACCCCAGCAGCTTGTGATAAACCAGGTTATCCCCAAGGCATGTGGACATATAAAACCAGAAAGACTTGATACTCTGAGTAAATGCAGAAGTCTTGAAACAACTGAATTAGGTGAATTGTAGGTACCAGGGTTCTGCTATTTTCTTTTGCCTTTTTTCGCTATGCCAGGACTTGTTTGCCATAGCTTGAACAACAGCCAATTTCCAAATTTCATCCCAGAGCTCAGGATCTCCAGAGGTGCAGGCAAGCACCACTTCAGCCCTCAGAATCACCTGTTCACCAGTATTCAGAGGCTGGAGCACTTAAATCTGCCCACAAACAACACTGAATTCACAGCTGCACCACACACATTTGTTAAACTGCATTTATCTCTCCAAACCCGAGCAGAAAAAAAACTCTTGGTGCTCTTTTTTCAGCATCTCACACTGGACACTGCTCCATCTGAGGATCCATCTCTGCTGGGTCACTGCTCAGGCAGGACAGAGGCTGGTGAGGGCATTTTTGAGAGGCTCTGCAAGAGGGAAGCCAGGTCCTTGTGCAGAACTGCAGAACATCTCAGCTGGAAGGGCCCCACAGCGATGACCCCTCAGCTGCTGATGAAGGCAGCTCCTCCATCCCAAACCCTCAGCAACACAGCTCCATCCTGCTGCTGCACTGCTTCATATTCTCACCCCAGACTGCACAAGAGGTTTTCAAAGCAGTCTGATTTACACAGCACAGCTCCCACCAGGTGTGCACCAACAGCCAGAGCTTCCTGCCCCAGTCCCTGAGCCCGGGGATGGAGCTCTGAGACAGGGAAGGGAAAGGGGAAAAGGAGCTCTGTGTGTGAGCAGTGTCTGTGCTCCTCCCCCCTGCCCCATACCTGCACAGGGAGTTGCACTTCATGACCTGGCTGCCAAAGTTGTGTCCCACGTAGCAGAGCCGCTCCGTCTCCAACACCTGGGAAAGCAGGAGAGATCCTGGGAAGGGCTGGGGGAAGCAGCATCAGAAAGCACCTTCTGATTGCAGGCTCAGCTCCCTTCTCACTGAGAGGCCCCCTCGGGATGCACGTGGGCTGAACAAAGACTCCTTAGGAGGCGGTGTCCCAGCGAGGGCAGAACACACGGGGCTCCATCACCAGGTGCTGCCCACGAGCCGGGCAGCAGCTCCCCAGGGTTCAGCGTGTGCCTGCTCTGCCAGCTGCCCCTGCAGTGTCCCTCAGCCAGGCCAGGGACATTGCTCTGGAGCCCAGGGACACCTGGCACCTGGAACACATCCCTGTGCAACACGCTGGCCCGAGCTCTGATTGTTTAACAAAATCTGCTGCAGAGCTCGGCACAGACCCTCACACTCCCACACTGGTCTGGGTCACAAGGGCCCTTGAACCCCACCGTGTTCCACCCCAGCCATGGCAGGGACACCTCCCACTGTGTCCGTGCCCAGCCTGGCCTTGGGCACTGCCAGGGATGCAGGGGCAGCCCCCGCTGCTCTG
>NW_005054761.1:10737-13613 GCF_000277835.1 Geospiza fortis | reverse complement strand
GGGGCGCGCACCGTGGCTGCTCCCGGTGATGCGCAGGGGAATAAACCGGGCAAAACAAGGCAGAGTCCGGGGAGGAGCGCCCGTGAGCAGGAGACACCGGGTATCCCCCGCCAGTTAGCGGCCGCACTTCTCAAAGGCTCTACATCGCTCAGTTTTCCCCGCGCTGAGCATTCCGGTGATACCCGGTGATGCTCGCCCTGCTCTGAGTCCACCCAAGGACACACGGGGGGATCCCTGGCATGTCCCGGGCAGGGCGAACAGCTGCCCAGCAAGCACAGGAACGGGCAGGAAGGAAAAAGCAGCAAACCCTCCGTGTCTGAGCATGGACTTTCTGAATCAGCAGGCTTGCACTTGATCCCTCCTCAAAAGTGTGATTCTGGCCGTGTGACTTTTTTTGGGCTGCTTTGTAGTCCTGTGCCCACCGATGCTGTGGCGTTGCTGCTGCAGAATAAACGCGAGCGCAGGAACCTGAGTGTGTGTGTCCCTTGGGCACACAGACCTCACTGAGTCCTACACTTTGCTGTTTCTTCCTGAGGAAAAGTCGGGGTATTGCCGAGGATCACCATGTAGGGTTGAAATGAATCCAGACAGGGCTGATGCTCTGTTGATGAGAGTTAGAGAAGGAACCGCCCTGCCTGCTGCTGCTTGTGTCGCTGGGCAGTGCAGTGCAGTGCTGTGCTGGGCTGTGCTGTGCCAGCAGCCCCAGTGCTCCTGAGGAGGGTTACCCACCTCTGTGAGCAGGGTGTCATGGGCAGCACGCTGTCACTGGAATCACACTGCCTTACAGGCCAGGGATGGGTGTCACTATAAGACATGAAAGAGCACAAGCACACTACCTTCTCAAGGTGAAGGAAGAAAGAGAAAGTTTATTTTCTGACTCCAACATTTATAGTTTTCCAAAAGTGACAGTGGATTGTAGGGTGACAGGGACACCTCTCCAATGACACTGGTCAAACCAACAGTCCATCAACTTTCTCCTCCTCCATAAAAGAAGACAAAACAATCAGTTATTTATAGAAAGTGTCTGAGAAAGTTCACTACAAGAATGTCAACATCAGAAGGCCTAGAAAATCTTAAAAAACCAGGGTGGCAGCTGGGTGTTTTACTCACGGCTGTGAGGTCACCCACGCTGCCCAGCACAGCTCTGGGCTGGCACTGCTCTTCCCTGTCCTCCAGACTGCTGGCTTTGGCGCTGTGCCCATGTGGTGGAGGTACACTCAGGCCAGTTACTGTTTGTCTGCCTTTCAGCTGTCATGTTTTGTCTTCAAAAATGCCAGCTTTGGGAGTTGGAGATGAGGGTTTGGGTCCTTTCTTCCTGAGTGGGGGTAGTGGGGTGACTCTAAGAAGGGGTTTAGTCTTCTATCTTTGGCTTACAAGACCAATGTTTTTATAAACTGTTAGAGTTAATTAGAGTTTGAGTAGTTTGTTTTCTAGGGCAGCTGCAAGGGGGAGTAAGACTAGAATGATTGTGAAGTAAGTGAAAGAGGCTAGTTGCCAGTTCACTGCAGCCTGACCAGGGCTCAGCCATAGGATCCTACAGCAGTTTGAGCTGGGAGGGCACCTTGTCTTGTTCCACGCCCTGCCACAGCAGGGACAGCTCCCACTGCCCCTGGTGCTCCCAGCCCCAGTGTCCAGCCTGGCCTTGGGCACTGCCAGGGACCCAGCTGGGCACCCTGTGCCAGGGCCTGCCCACCCTCACAGGGAGCAGTCCCTGCTCTGCTCCTGTCTTTCAATTTGAACCCACTCCCTTCCTCCTTCCCTGCAGACTCATAAATGTCTTGTCCTGCCCTTGCTGCAGCCCCTTCAGAGCTGGAGGGCCATGGTGAGGTACCCTGCAGCCTTCCCTCGTGCAGCTGGGCAGTCCTAGCTCCCTCCCTCTGCTCACAGCACGGCCGCTGCCCGCTCTGTGGTATTCACACAGCCTCTGAACGGAGAGGAGCTGTGAGACACGCAGAGAAGAAGGAAAACACAATTCTTACCTCGCTTGCTGTGCCTGTGTTGTGCTAAAGTAGAATGCAATATGGAGATGGTCTACCCAAAGTGAGGATGTTTGGTTCCCTTGGCCTGTCAGGGCCAGGTGTGTGTGTGGGACTGTTGTGACCGTGTTCACAGGGGTCTGAGGATGAGGGAGGAGACGAGGATCTGACTTCCTGTTTCAGAAGGCTTGATGTATTATTTTATGATATATATTACATTCAAACTATACTAAAAGAATAGAAGAAAGGATTTCATAGGCTAGCTAAGAATAGAAAAAGAAGGAATGACAACAAAGGTTTGTGGCTTGGACAGAGTCTGAGTCAGCTGACTGTGATTGGCCATTAATTACAAACAACCACGAGACCAGTCAAAGATCCAGCTGTTGCATTCCACAGCAGCAGATAACCATTGTTTAGATTTTGTTCCTGAGGCCTCTCAGCTTCTCAGGAGGAGAAATCCTAAGGAAAGGATTTTTCATAAAAGATGTCTGTGACAGACTGTCATGGGACAATCAGGGGAGAATCAGAGATGAGGGCAGTTCTGTGCAGTTGTGAGCAAGAGTGAGTGCATGGCAGATTCAGTTTAGATGAAATGTACATAGTATAGTATAATAAAGTAATTCTTTAGCTTTCTGATGATGGAGTCAGATGCATCATTCTCTCTCCCCTTTGTCGGAGTCGCCTTTGATTTACAGTCCCACTCTGCTCAGTCCGCTGGCCCTCACCGCTCTCCTCCTGTGTTTTGCAGGACCATGGATTTCCCGGGGCACTTTGAGCAGGTCTTCCAGCAGCTCAACTACCAGCGGCTGCACGGGCAGCTGTGTGACTGCGTCATCGTGGTGGGCAACCGGCACTTCAAGGCGCACCGCTCGGTGCTGGCCGCCTGCAGCACGCACTTCC
>NW_005054761.1:4089-9154 GCF_000277835.1 Geospiza fortis | reverse complement strand
GGCGCGTCCTTCGAGGGCGGGCACCTGTCACAGCCGGGCCCGCCGCAGCTGACGCGCGCCTCGGCCGACGTGCTGTCCAAGTGCAAGAAGGCTCTGTCAGAGCACAACGTGCTGGTGGTGGAGGGCGCGCGCAAGTACGCCTGCAAGATCTGCTGCAAGACCTTCCTGACGCTGACAGACTGCAAGAAGCACATCCGCGTGCACACGGGGGAGAAGCCCTACGCCTGCCTCAAGTGCGGCAAGCGCTTCAGCCAGTCCAGCCACCTGTACAAACACTCTAAGACCACCTGCCTCAGGTGGCAGAGCAGCAACCTGCCCAGCAGCTTGCTGTGAGCGGAGCAGCCTGCACGGGGGTCTCCTGAAATAGCACGGTCTGACAACAGCAAACCGACAAACTGATGTGCGCATTTCTTTTCTCTTGTTTCTTTTTTCCTTCTCTCTAAAGCATTTTGTAACAGTGAAAGCATTTAAATGATTACTGTAACATGAGTTGCTGCGCACGGGGGTCTCCTGAAATAGCACGGTCTGACAACAGCAAACCGACAAACTGATGTGCGCATTTCTTTTCTCTTGTTTCTTTTTTCCTTCTCTCTAAAGCATTTTGTAACAGTGAAAGCATTTAAATGATTACTGTAACATGAGTTGCTGCATTACGTGAGGATGGTGGTGCGGACCTCTTACCTATAAAAGAGAGGAATGGCTTAGGCTGCACCTGTCTGACATAATGCTTTAAAATACGCTAATTATGATGATAGTTCTAGGATTATGAATGTATGTTTGGCTGTTTTGTAGTAAAGGACACTGTGTAATCAAGGTGCTTAAATTAAATCCCAGAAAAGTAACTTTTGGACTGCCAGGTGTACATATAACTTTAACACAGCAAGATCTGGATATTTGGCTGGTTTTTTTTTCCGTAGAAGCGAGTATTAAGTGGTAAGTGAAGTACTGTCTCTTGTTTGTGCTATTCCTAGCAGTATTTTAACCAGTTTGTATCTCCTATGTTACAATTCTATATACGCAGAAGTTTGAGCAGAGCTTGTCTTTGTTGTTTCGAAGGAGAGGGAATTTGTGGTGGCTTTTTTGGCCACATAAGGCAGCATCTCGCTGTTCCCAGATGCCCACAGCCCATCTGGTCCCCGTTATGGCGTGAGCACGTTGTCTTTTGCTCTTATCTCCAGGCTTTAATTTCCTGCCCTGCGCACTGAGTGACTTCCCTTGGCAGCTGTGGGTCTGTCCTTGGAGCAGATGGCTCCTGGGTCAGGAGCAGTCCTCCTCTGCCATATTGCACAGAATCACAGAGTATGCTCAGCTGAAGGGAGCCCTCAGGATCACTGTGTCCAGCTCCTGGCCTTGCAGGGGATACCCCAGCCATCCCATTTGTGCCTGACACTTCTTCATCTCAGGCAGCTTTGGGGTTGTGACCCTGTCCCTGGGGATCTTGTTCAGTGCCAGACCACCCTCTGGGTGAAAAACCTTTCTTGATAGCCAACCTAAACCTCCCCTGATTCACCCTCAGCTGTTTTCTCACGGCCTGTCACTGGTCACGAGAGTGAGGAGCTCCGTACCTGCCTTCTGCTGCTCCTCAGGAGGATGATGAAGGCCCCGGTGAGGTCTGACCTCAGTGTCCTCTCCTCCAGGCTGAGCAAACCAAGTGCCCTCAGCTGCTCCTCATAAAGCTTCCTCTCCAGACCCCTCACCAAGCCCTGGCCTCCTCTGGACAGCCTCTAACAGCTTAGTGTCTTTGGTATGATTGTGCTCAAAGCTGCCCCAGCACCTCAGCTGAGGCTGCCCCAGAGCAGAGCAGAGCAGGACCATCCCTCCCTGAGCCTGCTGCTGACACCCCCAGGATGTGGCTGGCCCTCCTGGCCGCCAGGGCACGGCTCGCTCGCATTCTGTAAAACGTCCTCATCAAATCCACTTAAGATAGTGTCATAAAAGTACTTTTCCTCTTACATTTTAAAAAAGCTAATGTAAATTTAATTTTTTTAAATGGCACCGTACACACGCAGCAGAAATTTATCTTTTTCTACATAAATCATGTAGAAATCTCTTTTTAATTTCCTCTTCTTTGGTGCCACCATCACTTAACGCTGCCTGCAGTCTCTTTTCTTCCCTGTCAAAGGTGCACACGCACTGTGCTCAGCATTGTTAAGTTTTAAAAAAACCTTCCAGAGCATTTCTGCTGGTGGTAAATGCTGCTCAGCCGAGAGGAGCTGGGTCAGGACTGCAGGGTGTCCTTCTGCCCAGGTGAGACAGAGGATTCCCTGCACCTGCCCTGTCAGCAGGTGTTGTTTGCACCTTGACCATCTGAGATGGGTGGGTTAATTCCTTTAAAATGTTAATATTTTGTTATAGGATGTACTTAATGGTCATATCTCTGATTTTTTTAAAGCATTAAAATAACACTTTTTTGAAGCAGTGGAATATGCTGTGTTTTGTTTTAAATTTCAGTATTGGGGACTAACAGCACTGAGCTGCATAAACATTCTCCCAAACATCAATAAAACGCAGTATTTTGTACTTTAATATTTTCTTGTGTTGCTTTTTTAAGTAACACTGTTTCATCTTCATTGCATTTCTAGTGTTTTGCATTTCAAAAACAAGGCTTTTTTTCACTTTGTGTTTCCTGTAGCACATCCACATTTTTGAATTGTTGCAATGTTTTGGAATAAAGCATCTCTTTGCGCAGTGAGACTAACTGGGAACTAACACGAGCAGATAAACACTTGACTGGACTCTTGAAGTGTTTTCATAAAGATTTTAATGTGGAATATCAGTTCTGTATTTTTTCTTTGTGAAGAAGTTCTGAAGGAGCGTTTTTGGCAGTGGCAGAGTTGAATTCCATGGTCAGTTGGGGTGAGCCTGGAGCCTGCAGCTGCCTCGAAGCCTTCTGAGTCTTCCTGAACACAGCAATAAATTCCTGGGGATAGCACGAATCAACACCTGGGGCCTGAGCTGCCCTCTCCACCCCACAGCCTGGAGAGCTGGTGCTGAACTGTGCTCAGAGCTGAGCTTTGCACAGGGGATCTGGCCTGGAGGATGGGGCTGTCTGTTCCAAAGCACCTGGAAATAAACCCTGCATTTTGTGTGGCTGTGTCTGCCTGGCTTCACTGCTGTGGTGCTCTCCACACCAACCTGTACAGAAAAAATTGTGACTGCACAAGGGATCATAAAAACCTCACCTTGGTAATAATTTTGTCCCCTGTAGTGTTCTTTGTATTGCTTTTGTTGATGAAATAATATTTACACAGCACCTGTGAAATTCATGATCCATGGTCCCTGCTGCTCTCTGAATTCCTCATGGGAGTGTGAAAAACACCAATCACTTGTTTTTAAAATTTTAAAAGTTTAATAGTAATAAAATGGTTATAAAAAATAGTAATACAAGTAGAGTAATAATAATGTGGACAGTTTGGATTAGGACAATATGAGACAATAGAGACAAAGAGTTACAGATGTCTGGGTATCTTTTCGGGGCCCGAAAAAGGACCCACGTTAACAGAGGATTAACCCTTAAAAGCAACAGCCTGTTGCATATTCATACACCTCATCCATGATGCATAAATTCCATTCAAGCACAGGATTCTGTCTGGGCACTGTCAGCTTCTTCCTCTGAATCCTGACAGCGCCTTCGAGGCAGGAAGAAGTTCATTTCTTCTGATAATGGGGCAATAAATTGTCTTTCTCTGATAGATTCAGGTGTCCTGTGGCTGCTATCTCACTGCGAGTCCTTTCTTTAAAAAAACTATCCTACATAGCATAGTTTCTATTTTAACATTTTGTCATAACCTACAACTATATTTAACACACTACTTAAGAGAATTAATACAGCATTACTTTCTAACACAACACATATAATATTCACTTTAATATTTGCGAAAAGCCAATCATAAAATACGTGCATTTTTCACAGGACGAAGTCTCAGGTGCAGGAGGTGCTTGTCTCAAAGGCGTTCTGGGATGGACACCTGAGCCCAGTGCTCCAGTCCCCGTGGCAGCTGATTTACCAGCTCATGTCTGTTTCTTTGTGCACCTGGGGAGTCTGACACATCTGCTCAGACACCAGCTCAGTCCCTGTCATCACCAGGAACCTCTCAGATGCTTGGCCACCATCCTGCAGTGTCACAGCAGCTCCACCAGCAGCAGCATCCCCAGAGTGAGCACTGAAGACTCCTGGAGAGCAGTGAGCTCCCCCTGGACCCACAGTGCCCTCTGGGTCCTAGCCATCCTTCCTCAGCTGCATCATCCTAATCCAGGGAACACAGGTCTGAGTCCTGGCCCTGCACCTGTCCTATGTCCCATGCCCTGTGTTCCATGCCCCATGTCCCATGTCCCACATCCCATGTCCCATGCCTCATGCCCCATGCATGTGACATGGTTTTCACAGCACAGCAGTGCTCATTCCCACTGGAATTGGGCACTCCCCAGCCAGCCAGGATGCCCAGAGCACGCTGACTTCCTCCCCACCAACACAGCCACCAGTCCTTCCTGCTCAGTCCAGGTTACAAACCTCCAGAACTATTTCTGGCAGGCCAGCCCAAGGCAACCAGCCATGCTTGTGGATCAAAAGTGACTGATAAACGTGTCACAATTCCTCCCATGATGCAGGGCAACTCCCCCCTAGCCATTACTGCTACCAGAGAGTGATCACTGATATTGCCGGGGTCTGTGCACAAATCCCAAACAGGACAGGGCTGCAGGGAAGGTGCCTTGAGCTGTTTGATTTTCCAGCATCACTCTCATTCCATGGTGATGACAATGGGAAGCTGCCAGCAGCTCACATCCCAGGCAGCAGACACAGAACTCAATGGCACAACTCACTTGATGAGTTTTTTGCCCAATCACACAAGGCAAAAGCACACTGACAGTATTTATATCTGTACAGTATCTATTCTATATTGACAGTAGTTCTGTCCAACCACTGTAAGCACAGGTACCTGTGGTTAAACAATGCTTGCTTATTTCAAATGCAATACCTGCTTGTGAGCCTTCAAACACAACACACAGAGCTCCATTATTAAGCTTCAACCTTCCTAATATCTTGCTAGATAAACTTTTCTGTAGC
>NW_005054761.1:1843-3176 GCF_000277835.1 Geospiza fortis | reverse complement strand
ATACAAATCCTATAGCATTTACATACAGCCTATAAGAATCATTACATTACCATCCTGTGTTACATTTTAAACCCTAAAAACTCCTCTTTGGGCCCCTTCTGCCAAGCTGTAGGGTCTGCTCTGACCCTTGGAGCTGTGTGCAAGCAGAGGGTGTTGTTCCATCAAAAGGGGATCACCTTCAGCTGGCCACACCATTGTTTTCCAGTTGTTCAGTAACTGAGGAATCTCAAAGCTTGCTTTCATTTCAATCTCGCTTATAGTTTCCATATTCTCAAAATCTTTTGCCAGGCAATCATATTTGTAAGGCTTTCCTGTTTCACCTTCCCCAACAGGAAACAAGGGATGTTATCCAGAGCCAGGGCGACCCTGAGGGATGCAGTGCAGGAGCACAGCACCATGACCTCCCCTCAACAGGGAGCAGGGAGGGCAGGGGGACTCCACATCACAGTAAAGGAGACCATTTACAGGTGCTTATAATGGTTAAAAACCAGATTGTGGTCAGACTCGTGCACTCTGTTCTGTACATAAACCCTCTCCGGGGGTCTGTGTCTCTCTGTGCCCCTGGCCCAGAGCTTGGAGGCTGCTAAGTGTCTGGGGGTGCCTCCACCACGTCCACTGGGGAACTGGAGAAGCCCAGCAGGAGGAGCCTGGAGGTGTCACCCTGGTCAGCAGGGGCTCCTGACACTAATCCAGACTGATTGGGGGGCAGGTAAGGTGTCAGCTCCAATGACACCCAGCTCAGCAGCACAAAACAAACTTTCAAGCAATAATTAAAAAATAAAACCAATTCTGCTGGCATAATCTGACAGCGTGCTGATGGTACATCATGATAAGGGAAATCTCACCTGGAGCAGCAGAATGAATCCCACATGGAGCCATATTCTGGTGCCTGCACCCCAAACTCCACGTTCCCCCTGCCCACAATTGGGTCATGTGTCCCTGTCTGCCTCTGCTCGTTCCAAGAGACAGCACAAAGCTGTATGAACTGCCGAGATCACCGTGCCCCTGGGTCTCGGGGTCTCTGCTGCTCACAGTGACCACCACGTAAGTCAGAAAATCTCTTTTTCCAGCTCCACATTTGAAGAAGGAGTCAGAGCTCTTAATTTCTCGGTCTCAAGGTTGTTTATTGTTCCTTATCTATAAAATTCTTTCTCCTGTCCTGCCCAGATCTGCAGTCTTGTCTCACTGTGTCGTGGGATGACCGCTTTTATCCCAATATCGTGTATTGTGTCTGGCAGCTGTGTTTTTTTTCCCTCTCTCTCTCTCTCTCTCTCTCCCCCTCCCCCTCCCGGCCCTCTTGCCGCGGCGGGGGGGGGGGGGGGGGGGGGGGGGG
>NW_005054761.1:1275-1667 GCF_000277835.1 Geospiza fortis | reverse complement strand
CTTTTTTTTTTTTTTTCCCTTTGCTGCTTTCTGCGCTGTTTTTTTGGTTTTTTTTTTCCCCTCTTTTTTCCCTTTTCTTTCGTCCTCTCTTTCTTACCCTCCCCTGAAGATACTGGACCGGCTCTGGACCTGACCTGGGATGTCCGACGTCCGGCGGGATCTCTGGAGCCTGCAAGAGAAGCTTGGCACCCTCCACAACACTGAACTGGTTTTTCTTTTCTTTTCTTGTGTTGGGGAGTGTTCTTTTGTTATTTGTCAATAAATAGGTTTTGTTTTCCACTTTGCTCCTCCGAGGAATTCCTTCCCGAACCCGGTGTTTGGGGAGGGGGGGGGAACTCCCTTTTGGAGATTTCCCCTAATTTTGTCCTGAACCAGGACATCCTTTTTGGTGC
>NW_005054761.1:0-450 GCF_000277835.1 Geospiza fortis | reverse complement strand
GGGCCCGCGGCGAGAACCCCGAGTAGCGGCTCCGTCTGCGGCGCGGTGACGCAGGCGAGAGCAGGACTGCGAAGCACGGCGGCGAAGGAAGGAGGGGACACGCGTATGAGGGCCAAGGGGCGCTACCAACCCAGGCGGACCAAGTAATGGCGTCAGGCAAAATCCGCTGGGGAGGCGCTTATAAAGGGGAAGGGCGTGACACGAGGAGACATGAGGGACCAATGAACAAAGCCCGGGGGAGGAGCAAGGGACACAACTGAACCAATGGGAATGGCCCAGGGGAGGGAAAAGGCTCAGGGGACAAATCATATGTTAGGTAAGGGAAGATTGACATAGAAATCTCTAGAAATGAAAGGGGCTTGGTTACGATGGCGGACGGGTAACCGGTGAAAGGAACGAAGGAGGGAGAACATGGGGGGATCGAAGGGTCAAACCAAATTCTTAACTTAT
>NW_005054760.1:103526-103910 GCF_000277835.1 Geospiza fortis | reverse complement strand
TCGAACAATGTGGGTTGGGGGAAAAACAGAATCGATTTTTGTCACACATCACCAGGTGAATCCATTGTGTTATGGCAATGTGAGGCTGGGGATATGCATGATGAATGGGAAAATGTATTGGATGCGAAGAAATGTTAAAGTTGATAGCAAATGTACATTGAACAGAGCCCCAATCATATTGGATTTGGCACAGGTGAACGATGATAGGGTGTGCCTGCAATATGACTGGGTTGTCTGCTTCACAAGAAATAAAGATGGTGAGGATCCTGAGGGAAGGATGAGGGAAATCACTCAGGAATTGAAGAGAAGGGAGTCAGAATTGAGGAAGAAAAGAATTGAACAAGAGAGATTGAAAACTCTGGGAGAACAGTATGAATTACTTGA
>NW_005054760.1:93446-101886 GCF_000277835.1 Geospiza fortis | reverse complement strand
GATCACCGGTATCTCAAGTCCTCGGGAATCACCTAAGAGCGATTATCGCCTTGCCGATTGCATCAATCAAGATAGTCAGCGATGCCAAACTGATACATCTGACTACATGGCTTCCCCGGAGCCCATCAACGCTAACTGCACACCTGGAGCTGACCTTTGTCCAGCTCTGCACATTGAAAAGAATAGCGATGAATGTGAAGAGTTACAAAAGAAATTTGGACACCTTTGCCTCAGGCACAATAAACTGTATAAAACCTCGCAGCAAGAAGAGGCATTCGTGAACGGGGGAGACTGACGCGCTAGAGGTCAGGTCCAGGTTCACTCAGCGTTGATCCCGGGCTCGATGCTGCCTCTTTGGCTGTGGTGGTCTTGGAGACCGAAATTCAGTTGCGCAGATAGATTAATAAATCTTTTCGAAATTTTTGATAATTTGGCTCATGATTGATCATTTATAACATCCCTTATTTAACTTTACAAAAATTCTTTATCTTGAACTCTGTTTTTAACAACACTAACACCCACCTCACTACAACCTCTTTTCAGGTAGTTGTAGAGAGCAATAATGTCTCTCCTGAGCTTCCTTTTCTCCAGGCTAAACAACTCCAGCTCCTTCAGTCACTCCTCCTAAGAGTAGCCATAACTGGACTAAGAAATCTACACTCTTGACCAGCATTTTCAGCATGCTTTATTTGCTGGGTTATAAAATAAAGTTGCCTGAGTTTGAGACAGGTGTTCAGGCTGTGCAGCTGGACAGGGTTTTGTCTAGGACATCCCTGTATTTACCTTTGACTATCTCACTGTGGCTGTCCCCAGACTCCACATGAAAGACCTGGTTCTGACTTCGACCTTTATCTATGGCATTCATCCAGTGATACTTCTTTTCAGATTACTGCTCGTTGCTCCATCTAGAGATACACTGAATCACTAAATCCAGTGACTTTTCTCAGTAACATACTACCAAACGTTCTCTTCAAGATCCTTGTCCTAGTTTTCTGAAAACAAAATTATTTACCTTTCTGCCATCTAGGCTGAGACTCTTTGTGAATCTAACTCTCAGTTTCACTCAAGTAATTTACATTCTCAATCCAGGTAAAGAAGAAAACTTCATTTACTCTCCCTCCTGCAGCTCACCTGCATTTGTTGCCATGATGCACATGCAAAGATCACCATCTATGAGTGTTGGAAAACATACCAGTTCAAAAATTTTTGTATAACTTTAGTCAAGGGGTTTTGCTTGCCTTTGCGCCAGGAAAAAGTTAAGTTTCTTTCCGGGGCATTGTTCCACCAGGTGAGGTCTGAGGAACTCAACATATCAACAGACTGGGAGTAGCCCAAAAGACAAAGGGCCATCAGCAGCCATTAACAGAACATCAGCGGCCATCTATGAACATCTACCCTCAGATGCTGCCTCTGGCAGAGTTGGAAGCATCTGGTCCAGAAAGAACTGGTAAGAAAATCGAAGAATGAAGATCTAATTAACATCGGAGGTGAGGAGATTCAGATCCAGTGGGAAACTGAAAACTGGGAGTTGCTCAACTCTGGACCAATGAACTTTAAAACAGTGCATCACTATGAGATTTGACTATAAAGTTTAGGAGAAAATCCTGCAAAAACGTGTGTCATGGAATGATTCTCTCTGCACATCCAGCATATGTGTGGATAAGAGGATTTCTGTGGTACATCCTGGCCAGAATAAAGTAATGACTCTCTAAAATTAAAAATGTTGCTGGAGGTTATTTGTTTTTCCCGCAGTTTCGGTGACATGAGCACCTCCAAAAGCTGTCAGATGCATCTACTGGCTGCCAATTTGCTTACTTGCTGTTCAATCCTACCTCTTGGTAAAAGAAAACATTGACACTCAGACTTCAACTAGCTTTGACGAGATGTCATACTCTCCCTATAACAATTAAAATTTTCTCAACTCACAAGTGAAATAGAGATTTTTGGAGTTCACTTGAGTTAACAATATGAATTAAGCATTTAAATTTTAGCTTGTAGAATTGTGTGTTGAATTTTAACCTTTTACTTAAGAAACCTCTGCCATGGTACAAAGGGCATAGGAAAATGCAAATTTCTGAAGCTTCTTGCATAAAGAACAATACAGGGAGAAGACCACAGGATGCAAAGAACACAGATAAAGAGGCTCCTCTGTCTCCCAGCTCATCAAGACTGACAGACATACTCAGATAAGCACCAAGGGACCAAAAGCACACGCGCAAAGGAGAAAAGTTCAATCGTGAGGAAGACCACAATCTTTGGCCTCAGAGACCACCAAAGACCCCCATGCGACCACCACAGCAAACAACACATGCCCAGAAGGACGTGGATCTAATTATCATGCGAGGCAAGGACAGGCAGGGCCAGGGGTTGAATATGCATGGAAAGGTTGTGCAATGTATTGCATATGGAACACCTTTGTGAATAAAGATGTGGCTCAGACCAGGGCTCGGGGCACAAGTTTTCACATGAGTTATCTCGCTTGTGCTGGGCACTGACAATACATACCCACTTCATAACTACATCAGGTTGTGGAGTCTATTTATTCCGTATATCGCTTCACAAGCACAGAGCACATTTGCTTCTGTTTGCAAATTGACAGTTTCACTGTATCAATTTATACAACATAGATAACTGGATGATTAAAAAAACAGAATATAGAACATAGAGATAAGCTCTCAGTCACTATCAAATGAATTAATTTATGTTGCACAAATGATCAACACTGAAGATAACTTGTTTAAAACTAAATAAAGCAAGCCTCTTACTTACCATTGGCAGCCTGGATTGAAGCATCTGGAGATCATCATAACCGTAAAT
This sequence comes from Geospiza fortis, assembly GCF_000277835.1. Lineage (NCBI taxonomy): Eukaryota > Metazoa > Chordata > Aves > Passeriformes > Thraupidae > Geospiza > Geospiza fortis. The sequence continues at coordinate 99,069 of NW_005054760.1, read as the reverse complement.
CTGCTTAAAGACAGATAAAAAATAAAACATTATAACACATTTCTCTGATGATGTTCAATTTGGGGCTCTGTTTAAACAGTTTGACCTAGGCCCAGTCTATTTTAGAGATGTACAAATATACGTCACATTGTGCTATCATGGTGCACTGTAGCATTTTAAGGCTAGTAGAGCAAAGTTTAAAACGGCTTTTCACTCTGATGTTGCTTCCTTGTGATAGCAGTCCTCTGAGAATATTACTGTTGCATGTTCAATATGGTTTTTGCAGATGCATCATTCATCAAATTGTTTGAAATCTACAGGGCATTCAGAATTAGGAGTAAGAGCAACAGTCTTCCTTGCTGTAATAATTACTTCTGAAAATAGCAGGATTTAAGATTCTATTACTAGACCACAAAGCAACCTATGGTATCCCCTTTGCATTCAGTGTAATATAGAAGAATTATTAGAATTAAGTTTCTGATTAAAAAAACAGATAACCAAAAATATGTTCACCCTGGTCAGACACCAAAAAGTTACATGCAATCTATTAAAGTATGACAGACAGGATACGTGGCACATTTCGACCATTACTCTGCACTATTACTATTACATTACTACATAGTACTATCTACTCCAGTAATACAAACCTAAATGGATCTAATTTTATTCAAAGGGCCTAAAACCTGATAACGCTGAAAACCATAGCAACATGCATGTTTACCTACAACAGCAGCCAGATCAGGTCTGTACCAACACTTATACAGTTTACTATCAACAGTAAACCCTCACTGAATACATTTAACATTCTTCAGCATTTGGAACAAGAATTCCAGGTGCAACATGTGCCAACAGAAATGCATTGGCATAGACAACAGCAGGTCTGGAGGGCTCACTTGCACCAAGGCTTAATCAATCAAGGACAAACAAATTGCTTACTGGGTAGGCAGGCAGAAGTCCTCCAGGTCCCACAATATACTGGTTATGCAACAAGGGTGATAAACCTTGAGGCAGATTTGGGGGAGCTTTGCCTATAGAATTAAAATACAGGCACTTTAACAAGTCTTTAGAAAAGAAAAGGCTTCAGCATTGAGACAAGATAGCTCACAAGTCCTGACAGCTGCACTGTCTTAGTTTGTAAAAGCAGAACTACACAGAAGAATTTTGTGCTGGTTGATGAAAATGCTCAAAATAGCCTAGAGAGTTTAACCATGCTTCAAGGAAGGGAAACCATAGGCTACTTAAGATTGAAAAGAGTCCCATCAGAGAACAGTCTAATTTTGTTATTTACTCTGTCCAAGAGAATTACAATAATTACTGGAACATCTCCTTTCCTTGGTCCTCTCCTGAAGGCAAAATTCAGGCATTGTTTTCAGTCTAAGAGCAAATTATCTCCTTTAATTTTCTGCTCTGTCAACACATTGCCCCTTATCACCAGCAATAGACAGGAAAGCACTAAATGTTGCCAGCATACTGTGGGTGACTTACTGCACCTGGGAATAGCAAAGAGGAAATTGAAACAGTTTCAATTGCCTACATGAAGCAGAGCTAGGAAGCAGAAAAGTAAAAAAAAAAAATCACTTTGACCAGTCATCAGAAACTTTATTTACAAGCTATGGAAATGAGAAATTCTTCTGTAAGTAAGTCTGATCTCAATATTTAAATCATTCACTTCCCTCCCTAGGATTTCCTTTTAGCAGTTCAGGCTAATTAGAAAAGAAAGAGAATTTAGTATTGCTTTCATTTCAGTGCAAGAAGCCTCCCAACCTTCCCTCTGTGGTTCCTTTTTCTGAAGTGCTATTTTCTGTGTAATGACCCAGACATCAGACACTTTTTTCCTTTCTCTAGATGTGGCAATAGGGAAGTGGCATATGATAATGAGGACACTGCAGTATATTTTGACACTGCCAAATAAATTCAAGTCACAGAGAAGACTGAAATTAAAGCTAATGTGAACTCACAGCAAAGAGCTGATTAAAACCTGGAATACAAACAGGGTCAATCTCCTAGTCCAAAACTTCTCAAGTCAGAATTACTCTGGTTTCTATTTACAAAGCTCTTTGGGGATGGAATATGTTACATAAATGCCACATAATGTCCTAACAAATATCTCAAATACACAAACCCAGGCAATTTTATTTTATAACCCAGAAAATAAAGCATGCTGAAAATGCTAGTCAAGTGTGGATTTCTTAGCATAGCTATAGCTGGCAAGATGCTCAACTGACAGCCCTGCTGATCGAAGTCTTCTGTCTCTCCACATAAACTGTTAATATTGCAAACCTGAAGACATTAAGGGAGCTGCCCGTGTGGTAGCAGACACACTGGTAACACTCAGGCCAAGGCTAGCTGTAGTGTTCATACTGCTTGCCATGCTGACAACCGAAGAGGTGGTGCTAGTGGCTGAGGTTGAAGCAGTTGAAAAAGTTGTTGAAGGCTGAAGTGAAGTTGTGTTCTCAACACTAGTGTGCTAGAAAGGAGACAAAAAGATTGAGGATAACAGAGCAAATGAGGCACAGTGAAAGATGGGGGGGGGGTGGGAAACAGAACTAAAAATCAAACTCAACAATCCAACAATCTTTTAAGTAACAGCAGCACATGTAAAAAATAATGCATTATCTATGTATCAGGCAAGCAATTAAGTTGCATGCTTGTGATTTTTACGCATTCAAAGAAAATTATTACATGAGACAAATTCAAACTGCTATATCATCACAAAATTATACCACAGTAACTCAAATGTCACTCTCTTGCATTATTTATTGCCCTTTTTGCTTGTATACTCCTTTAAGCTAGTATTTGTTATGTTAAATAAACTATATTCTTCCAAAAGACAGTATTTGTTTTCAAAATACAGGACACTGCTCTTGTGATTTCCTCAGTGCATTTGTGGAATTTAAAAGATTAAAACTGCAGTGCCCCACAACAGAGTCACAGAGTCAACGTGGTAAACTGAAACACAAACAAAATGTATTACAGGAACACATGAAGATAAAGGAGTTCCCGGTTTGAATCCAGCACAATACAGTACTTTAGCTGTAAGCTGATCTCACCTGCAAAAGAGTGTCATCAACACACAGAAACCAAAAAGAACTCTGACAGCAAAAAAGGAGTACATTTTGATAAGTGTGATTTTTAATTTACATATACAACAGGGGTGGAGCATTACAAACCAAAATTCAAGCATAAAGAAAAGCAGTAACCTATCTGCACACCCCAAATGGGATTGTAGAGACAGAACAAGGCAGTGTCTCTCTGACTTTCATTTGTGCAACCTCATCTAGAGCACTGTGTTCACTACCATTTGCCTTGTTATCTCTAATACATTAAATACACAGGTGACAACAATGTCACATGGTAAACTCTAAAATCATCTGTCCTGAAGCATTTGTCATGACATGTACCACTCCATCACCTGCACTTTGCCAGCTAATCTCTCCAGTGGAGTCTGTGAAGGGTCCACATTTTAGAGCAGTTTCAGACAGCCACATCTAAAGTTTTATTTCTTTTTTAAACACATTTTTTATAAGAAATTCTTTCTATATTCCATCCCCCCTTGCTGGCACAAAAATTTCCTCTACAGTTGTGTGACTGGCAAGTCTCTGTAACAGCTAGTCCTGATCGAGTACAAATCACAAGTGATAAAGACTTTTTTTACCACTAGAGAGCTGGCAGTCCTCCTTCCCCGAGATAAAGCTCTTGTTTCGTTAATTAGCGTACTGGAACACACTAAACTAAGAGAGGGTCTTAATCATCAGATAAACTGACTACATGCCAAATATCTGTGGAAATGCAAATGGGACTTACCACATGTGATGTGCTTGAAGACAACACTGAGGCAGGGGAGAGGCTGCTCTGATGATTGGAAAGGGAGCTAAAAAGGAATTGCAAAGAGTTAAGGTTATAGATGAGTAATATAATAGTTGGGTCTCACAATTAAGGGATAGATATTATGCAGATGTTAAAATGTATAGTGATGTTACTCTAATATGTCCTCCCATAGTACTCTTTCCCAAGATATAAGAAAGTAATCTCCACCAATGGACAGCAGAGAAGGAGTTGACTGACAAAACTTTGGGAGGGGCTAAGAATATAAAAGACAGAGCATCCATTTTGTAGATGAGCATGTGGCTGATAGTTGCGGTGACTCCCAGCTCTGTATTTTTTCCTTATTTAGTCCTTTTGTTGTATTTTTGTTAAAGTTTAATAAACCTTTAAAATTTTAAAAGTGAGCAGTCGTTTCTCACAGTTAATAAAATTATTTTTTCCTAAAACATTTTAAATATATATATATATATGTATATACACACATACATATATACAAATAGAGTAGGTAGTAGAATATTAGTTAAGGAATAAAAATTGTAGCTATGTGTTGAGACATGGTAAAATCCCCCTTAGAGCAAAAAGGGTAAAAGGTGCTTTTCTGTGTCAAGTTAAGGCCAAAGAGAAAAGCTGCTTCGATAGAAAAACAAGAAGATAAAGAGGAGACAGTGAAATGAAAACAGAGACACCGCGGGAACAGGACAGGGACACAAGAAATTCCTTCTGATAATGAAAATTAGCAGCAAAAGTCACTGCGAAATTCATAGAAATGAATATGTATGAGCCTATTGTGAAATTGTATGCATATGCATTTGAAAGGGGGATAAAAAGGAGGACTGAGGTTCGAAAAGGTGGGCATGCCCTTTTAAAGAGAGCAGTCTCTCTGTCTCTCTGGCCTGCGTCCAGCGCTGAATAAACATACCGGCCCTATAACTTAAAAAAGTTGTAGAGTTTTTTTTCTCTCCGCGCAACAGTGTATACACATATACACACAGTAGGATAATAAAGAAAAAAATGTCTGTAGAAATGTCTATCTATATACACACACACACACCCCCTACATTTTCCCTTTAACTAATATCCTACTATGGTTTAATTTAAAAAATGAAGTACAGAAACAACTATTACTAACAAGAAACATCTAAAACACCATTCATTTATAACTATCAAATTACAATATTTTTAGAAAAAAATAACTGCTGGTTCAGGAATTATGTAAAGTCCAAAACCAGAAGAACACTTACAGAAACACATGGCTTGTTTCTCATTCTTTCCATAAGCAACTGCTGCATTAGGTGAGATAGTGCTTTGGTTTGAGTCATTATGGTATTTCTCACATAACCTGTATAACATGAGTTCAACCAATTAGACCTGCAGGGTATTTTCCCCATAACTCTACCAAAGGCCCCAAGAAACTATCAAAAGACAGGGCTCAAAAAAAAAAACAAAACAACCCAACAAATGAAGAGCATCTGTGAAAGCCCAAAAGTTAGCTTTACTACTGTCATGGTTTGACACTGGCACAATGCCAGTGCCCCATGAAAATATACTTCCCTGGTGTTTGCTGTGAGATGTGACCAGGAAATAAGCAAAGCAGGCCTCTAGCTTAGAAAAAAAAAGGTTTATTAACTAAACTACAAAAGGAAAAAACACACACACACACACGCACCTGGTGAAAACTCCACAAAAACATTTCCTCTTCCCCCCCCCACATTTCCAATACATCTTCCAAATTTCAACTCTCCATCCATCACCCTGTAAATACTCAATTTCAGTCCATCAAGAGGAGAGGAGTCCTTCTTGGGGCCATGGTGACCTCTTC
>NW_005054760.1:71817-92898 GCF_000277835.1 Geospiza fortis | reverse complement strand
GGGCTGCCCAACGCCTCCTGGTGCCCCCACCACCCTTCCATCTTGAGGGGTCAGGCCTACCTCTGCCGGGCCACAGGCTTTCCCTCCCCGGCCCAGCTCAAAGCCGGGCAGGGGAGGCCTTGCCTCTTTGCTGGCCGGAAATCAAAGAGAGAGCCCAAGGGAGTGCTCTGCTTCTAACCCCTGTGTTCTCAGAGGCGCATCCACCCTCAGTGGCCAAGCCTGGTGTCAGTTTAGAATCTGACCACCTATTGGCCTCTGGCCACTCCATTCCCAGAAAACCTGTTTCCTGTAAACCCACGACAACTACTATAGAATCTGTCAATTTAATCAAGGCCAATTAATACCACTACACCCTACCAAAACCAATTTCCTCTTTGAAAAGATGAAACAGAACTATGAGTTCTGTTTTATACATACACTGTAAAATATGAAAATAAAGAATCCCCTGATTAAAAACATTTGCAATAGCTTTGCTTTAGAAAGCAACTCTGCTTTAGCACCATCTTTTTTTCCTAACTGACGAGGCCTGTGAACTATTGGCACTAACAGCAGCACTGACATACATCTGTAATCCAAAGATCTCCCTGAAAAGTGACTGAAATGGTTTTTTAAACATTTACAGTGACAGAAGTTATACCTTACATTCAAGGTCAAGAACATAACTTACAGCACAATAAACAAACTGAACACTGACAAAGCAAAGATATAAAAACTATGTATGGTTTGGTGCTCAAAAAAACCCTCCTCATTTGAAATCAGAAGCAAGAGAGATCCTAACCATAACAAATATTTTAGTGTTCTCTATGGAAATAGTCACAAGAAAATACAGTAGTTTTCATAGCAAAGTTGCAGGCTAAATTATATGCCCTAATTAAAGGGCAAACACTTCTGGCAGCTCTTTTGAGGTGCGGGACCAGAATAAATGTTGGCAGTTCCATAGATTAATTTTACTTTGACTCTTTAAAACTGTTCTCTGCCTGCAGAAATTACAATGACACCACTTCAAGCAGCAAGGAAAAAACCAGTTCAGTCCTACATACATTTTTAAACCACTCCCTTGCCCACTCTCCCCAGCTCTTCTAAAAGCCTTAATTCACTATCTGACCTATGGTAGAGACAGACAAGAACCACCAGCACAACCAAGCCAGACATGCTTGGAATTCAAGAATCATCTTTCATGGTGCTTTGTATCTGACTAACAGCATCAATCCTCCAACTAAAATTTCTACCAATGTACACAGCTTTTCAACAAACAAACGTGGGGATATATTTTCAACGTGAATGAATTAATTATTGTTGTTTGACACATTCACCATTTTATTCAACAGAAAACACTAGTGTATTAAGAGACTATGTCCTAGCTGTCTAACAGAAAAAAGTCTGTGATAGCCCATAAAATTAGTTTCTTATATTAACAAATATAGTACAAAGGTGAGTATTAAAACATAACCAGCACAGCCTCGGGATATCACCTGTCCAAGGACAAAGCTCAAGTAACAGGCACTAAAATATCAGACAGAGAGTGTGAATGAGCTAAGCTGTGCTAAATGCACTTTCAGAAACGCTAATCTGACATTTCAAAGTGTCTTAAGGAAATGTTTTAGAAAAAGGCACACACTTTCCCTGTGGAACCATTCCCATTTTCTAATTTTAAGAAATACAAATATAAATGAAAACACAATATTTCAAAATTAGCCAGGAAGTAAATTGTTAGGGAATAATTTCAAACATATGACACTAAACAATCAGCAAGCACTGCAGAAAAAGTAGGAAAAACAAACTAGGGGAATCAATTTAGCTGACATGACTGAAATAAGAGCTACTTGAAACACTAAGTTGTTTATAAACCACTGTCCTGGGTAAACCAAAATGTTATTGTATTCCATATCTATCTGTGCCCAACATTGTTACTGTCTCTTTAAGACCCTGCAGCAGGAAAACAACCATGCAAGGGCTGGGAGGTGCCCAGGGTTTTTGAGGTTGAGGCACTCAGGCAGAACTCTCTCTTGCCTCATGGCTCTGGCTTTTTTCCCTTTGTTCTTGCAGGGAGATAGAGCCAAGGCACCAGTGGGCAGAGGCTCTCTTTTGGGTTTCTTTTGGTTTTGTTTTTTTCCTAGAGGGTTGCCTCAGGTAGTTTTTTTTTCTGAGAGGCAAATTGAGTGCCTGCCTACAGCTGCGGCATTGCAACAAGAAGAACAGAACAGCCCCACTCCATACAATCGCCCCAGCCCACCAGCAGTGCCCAGTGGAAATGGGAAGGCACAGAGTCCAAGTTGGCCCAGCTGGCTGCCTTGCCATCTTCTGCCAAGAGGAAGGCAAAGTCTCTTCCACGAGTTCTAGCCCTTGACCAAGTTCCAGCTGCCAGAGTGTGCCAGCCACCTTCACCAATGGAGCTGCTGCTGCCACTGGAGAGAAAAGAGGGGGGAGGGCTGCTGCCATCTGTCTCTTTCCACACATGCTTGTCTGTGGAGGGTGCCATCTTGGGGGAGGGGTTACTCTGCCATTTTTAAATTTCTCCTTGTTCCCAGGGAGTCTGTGAGATTCCAGCAATTTTGTAACTAGTGACTATTACTGTTATTATGTTTGCCTGTTTCTGTTTTTTTTTAGTAAACTGTTATTTTTTCACTTATATATACTCATATTTGTGAGAAATGACCTGTCACTTTTAAAATTTTAAAGGTTTATTAAACCTTAACAAAATACAACACAGGACTGAATAAGGAAAAAGGACAGTGCACCGGGAGTGTGTGACCATCTGCCAGGAGCTTGTCTACAAAATGGCTGCTCCGCCTTTTATACCCCTGGGGGTTGCATCAGGCAACCTTGGCCTCTCCTAAAGTCTGTCAGTCAACTCTTCTTCGCTGTCCATTGGAGGAGACTACTTTCTTGTAACTTGATTGGAGGTGAGGTGTTGTCATGCTGCATCCCCTAGCAACAAGCTTTTCCCATTCCCAACTGCCCCATGCAAGGGGCACATGTACATGCCCTCCCTCCACATGTCTCGGACAACCCCGACAACCCAGGTTGTCTGGTGGCAACAATACAGAGGGGGGGAAAGGGGACTATGGGGAGAACAGAGGACGTCTAAAAAACAAACTACAATACCATAACTACACATCAATAAAACTTCTCTTAACATACACACAATGTTCATCCCTTAATTGTGAGAGCCAATCATCCCATTACTCATCTATAACAATATTCATATCTCCTTATTGGTGGAAAGGGATTGGTTAAAACTAAAGGGGAGGTAACTTATTTCAAAGTGTCCACCTCATAACTTGTCTTAAACCAAGACAACCATGGGCAGCAGCTGCTCTATCATTAAGAGGCAGCCCAGAGCTCATACTTTGTAACCAGAAACATCCTAGCCTCTTCTGAATCTCTCTCCTAATTCTAGTTAATGTCAGAAAAAGAGACCCTGGTGCCTGACAGCCCCATACACAATCACCCTTATGTCTGTCCTTTCCTGACAATTGAACGCCTTTCAGTTTATCACAACTCCTACTGCACCTGCTTAACTGTGAGTGTGAGCTGCTGGCCAGATCACTGGACTGAGGCAAGCTGGACAAAGTTCCTGCATGCTGCGATGCTGAAGGCAGAAGTGAAGCAGTAGTGGACACCATGCTGGGCAGAGAACCAGCAGAAGGTAGTGAGGGAGAAGGCTCTGTCTTAAGCACAGGAACTGATGAAGTAGCTGCAACAAATTAAAAAGAGACATTCAAAGACAAATTCCAGCATACTTGACATACTAGCCTGGATTCAGGAACACAACAGTGTTCTCCCCTTGGTTTACAAAAACCTGACCAGTAAGAACCAATAACAGTATCAAGAATCAGGCTATTAATGAAAATTCAAACAGCAACATAACTATCATTTTTTCCCTTTAGGCTCTTCACCTAGAGTAGATTTATAATTTTCAATGCTACGTGTGTAGCAAACTGGTCTTCTGCACTTAAACTCCCACTATCTGGATTACTACCTTTTGCTCAGAAGTGAATCCTCACTTTAAAATTCCTTGCATTTGGTTCCACAAACAGAAGTAATTTGTGCTGTACAAATCTGCTTTTACCTACAGCTCTGCTTCTTCATTGCAACCTACACAGCATCATTGATGTTTAATATCTGGATCGCTGGAGTACAAGGGCATATACAACATATCAGTTCAGAGAACTGAGTCAAATGTTTAATGCAGTAGAATAAAAGAAGCTATGATAAAAGGCCACAACTGGGTACAGCATTAAGCACTTTTGATGGCTAAAGAGTTGCCAAATTGTGTCTAACTTTATGTGACCTAGATAACAAAAAACTTTAAGCATGAATAGTACTTTCAGGTACACAGAGTAGAACTTGTTTACTACAGATGTACCTTTCCAAATGATCACTATACTAAGACACTGAACAACTCTACTGCCCAACAGAATACCCAGCTGTTTCTACACTTATCTCTTGTTCTCTGAAGATAATACACAGAATTAGAGGCACTCATTCACCAATAAAAGCAAAAGAGAGCTGAGCCCTGCCTTCTGCTGGACCATGCTTCCATACCATATCAGAGACCACTAGCCAGTGGATCATCACTAACTTGCAATGCATGTAAAGACAATCTTAGAATGGTCACAAAAGAAAATTCACATATACACTCAGAAGGTACACATCACAGTTTGTTCAAGTTACTGGTTTGCTTTCCTCACTAAATGACTCAAGTTGGGTTACTGGATTGCTATACAAACAGAAATCAAGAAGCCTTGGCCTTGGCAATAAGCATGAGGATAACTGACAACAGAGAAGGAAATTCTATAGATCAGGTTCAAGACCATTTAAGGAACCTGAAATCCGTGGGATCTAAAGAGATACATCTGTGGGTCTGGAGGGAACTGGCAGAGGAAGTGGCTAAGCCACTATCCATCATATTTGAGAAGTCGTGTCAGTCCAGTGAAGTTCCCACTGACTGAAAAGGGGGAATGTGGTGGATGAGAGAAGAGCGACTGACATAATCTACCTGGACTTGTGCAAAGCATTTGACATTGTCCCACACAACATCATTGTCTCTAAACTGGAGAGACATGGATTTGGTGGCTGCACCACGTGGTGCATAAGGAGAACTGGAGAGACATGGATTTGGTGGGTGCACCATGCAGTGCATAAGGAGTTGGCTGGGCGGTCGCACTCAAAGAGTTGCAGTTAAGGGCTCCATGTCCAAGTGGAGACTAGTGATGAGTGGTGTTCCTCAGGGATTGGTGTTGGGACCAGTGCTGTTTAACATCTTTGTCAGTGACGTGGACGGGGGGATTGAGTGCACCCTCAGCAAGTTTCCTGAAGAGATCGAGCTGTGTGGTGCGGTTGACATGCTGGAAGGAAGGGATGCCATCCAGAGTGACCTCGACAGGTGGGCCTGTGCAAACTTCATGTAGTTCAACAAGTCCAAGTGCAAGGTCCTGCACTTGGGTCAGGGAAATCCCAAGCACAAATACAAGGTGAGTGAAGAATGGATTGAGAAAAACCCTGGGGAGAAGGACTTGGGGGTCTTGGTGATTGAAAAATTAATATAAACCAGCAGTGTGCACTTGCAGCCCAGAAATCCAAGTGTATCCTGGGCTGCATCAAAAGCAGTGTGACCAGTAGGTCGAGGGAGGGGATTCTGCCCCTCTACTCTGTGCTCATGTGACCCCCACCTGGAGTACTGTGTCCAGCTCTGGAGGCCCCAACATTGGAAGAAGGTGGACCTGATGGAGTGAGTCCAGAGTAGGGACAAGATGATGATCAGAGGGCTGGAGCACCTCTCCTGTGAAGACAGGCTGAGAGAGTTGGGATTGTTCACCCTGAAGAAAAGGCTCCAGGGAGACCTTGTAGCAGCCTTCCAGTACCTAAAGGGATTCCAAGAGAGCTGGAAAGGGACTTTTCACAAGGGCATGGAGTGACAGGACAGAGGGGAATGGCTTTAAACTGAAAGAGGGTAGGTTTAGATTTGATATTAGGAAGAAATTCTTCCCTGTGAGGGTGGTGAGGCACTGGCACAAGTTGACCAGAGAAGCTGTGGCTGCCTTATCTCTGGAAGTGTTCTGGGCCAGGTTGGATGGGGCTTGGAGCAACCTGGTCTAGTGGAAGGTGTCCCTGTCTATGGCAGGGTGTTGGAACTAAAATTGAAATCCCTTCCAACCCAAATCATCCTATAAACTAAGAATATTATCAGCACATGCAGAAGCAAAAATGTCACTACTTTCAAATGTTAAAAAGAGAAAATACATAATAGTTTGGATTAATGAAATAGATACATGGAAGAAGACTGATTCCACTTTATGTGTTTGAAATACAGAAAAGACCAAAAGTGTTTTCAAAGGGGAACTGGCTCAGAAAAAGGGACTAATAAAGCTGTTACAGAATAATTACAAAAATATTAGGAATTCTCAGGTCTTTGTTTTCCATAGCAAAAAAAACAAGTCCTGTAGTGAATTTCATACATTATTCATTAATTCTGTACACAAGAGTAAGAAACTTTTCCACTTGAAAAGTTGTTTTTATAAATAACAATCTTTCAAGTGGTAACTCTTTGGGCATATACACTCCTCCTGCTCATTAGAATTTAACTTGGCACTAACAAAACATTGTTTATAGGTTTGAATGCCCAACTTCTTTCTACACAGAAGTATAAAAAATAGTCTGCCCTATTAGTGACCTACCTGAAGAGATGCTTAAGAGGAAGACAGACTTAAAGTATTGGAATTTCAAAAGATGTTAATTCATACTGCTGCCCTTGAAAATTTCCACAGAGCAGCACAGGTCAGAAGATTAATTACTAGAATTTGATTTAATTATTTCAACTCCAGGAACAGAGATGTAGGGATGCTACAAGTAAAATACCACATTAGAACCTGGCCAAGATGAAGATAACAGTAACGCCTGTATCAGAGCCAGTATTATGTTATTCTTACTCCACTGCAAGGGAGCAAGGTACCTGGCAGAGGGAGCATGTTAGTCACCCTTATTCCCCATGGGCTTCTAATAGGGCACAAGTAGCACTATACCCAATGAGAGGTGCATTCCAAGAATGTCACTTTGTGTCATTACAGCTAAATGCTATTCACAGCTTCCTAACTGAGAATTGGAAGAATTACTAAAAAAATTGTATTAATTTTTAATTTTATATTTTTAAAAATTTTCTCCTAATTTTGGCAGATAAATTCAAAAGAAAGCAGCAGCAAATCAGCTTCTTTAATTCTAAGACTGCTTAAATTTGTAGATTTAATAGAGCTGCTTTCACACTTCAGTTCTAGTCAAGCAGCAAGTAGTATATCCTATGGAAATACATAATAAACTCAAGAGAGTCAGTAATAAAATAGTCAGTGAGAACAATGTAAAACCTTAAACCAGACATCACTGCTACAGTTGTGCACACAGCAAGTAGTAAGGAAGGATCAGAAAGTCCTCTGCACAACCAAGCTTGGTAAACTTACTGTCAAGAGTTGCCTGTGTTCTAACACTGTTGTGCCCGTTCTGTAAACAAAGAAGAAATGGATAAATAAATTATCAAATAGGAATATTAAATTTTCAGACCAAACCACACACAGAACATGCTCCATGCAAAATTCTATATTCATTCTAAATTGAAAGACCAAAAAGACAGAAAATTAACTTTTTTATAGCCTTTAACAAAACCACATAATAAAGTTGTCTCGAGTATGAGGTGTACTGAACATACAGAATCCCATATACTGCCCATAATACACCCATCAGCTGGAGACCATCTCATCTACTGTATATAACATAAACTTCAGGTTCACACTGATATGAAAGAAAGAATTGCTATAACATATAGGAAATGGTTGTGTTTTTGATCTAACGCAACTCACAATTTTAACTATCCAAGTTACACAGAGACGCCAATTTTTTTCCATTGAAAGATAAGACTTGAGAGGCACCAGTTGTTTTTTGGATAACGCTGGAGTACAGAAGTGGATAGTCTATGCTTGATCCTCACCAGTAAATACAAGCTAGTGCAGAAGACAGGTGTGACTGAGCCATTATATAACAAAGGCTAGGAGTAAATAAACTTACAAGCTCTCACAAGTTCCTTAAATATTTGATAAAATAAATTTTCTTAAAACAAACCTACATTCCATATACAAATAGAGTAGGTGCTTTTGAATATCTCCTGAGACTCTCTCTGTCCTAGATTAGATCTCTCCTTATGCTTTTTAAAATAAAGGATGAAACTAATTCCAACTGCAGTTTAAATCAAACAAAAGAGTAATGTTGGAAGGGCCACAAACAGTTTGGGATTCATTTTCTAGGTGCCATATTAATTTAATAAATAATATACCTTTGGATAGAAATGGTCAAGTTATGGCAAAATACCATAACTGATATTTACATACAGAAATAGTTCCTTTTTTAAAAACTAAGCTTCAGGGAAGGAAACTCAGCTAGGATGTTAAGTGTTACTAAGAATAAAGGTCAAACAGCAATTTAAGATGTCAAAACCCATAAAAGCAGAGGCTCTTGTATCCCATATACAAGAAATGGCTACAAAATAGGAAAAGAAAAAACAACAGAATGGACCTGGGAATCAAAAATACCACTTGACTTGGTTAAAATATTAACATATTTGGGTAATACAAGTTTAACACCGATAAGAATATTTCCCTTTTTTCAAAGTCTTATTTCAGAATTTCACTCACTGTAACTGCAACAGGGGTTGGTTCAGATGGAGCCATGGAGCTTTCATACACTATCCTACTAAGCACAGAAGTCTGCTCATAGGAGGAAGTTGTTACTGGGCTGGTGCTCTGGGATGAGCAGGTCACACTGGAAGAGCTGACAGCAGAGGTTGTGTAGGTGGACTCCTGTACTGTATTGGATATTGGCAGAGAGGTATTCAAAGGATCACTGGAAAAAGTAAAAATTATTTATCAACATGGCACACTAGATCTCAAATACCTTTGTGAAAATATCAGCTCCTATAAAGTTATCTAGAACTACCTTAAACATGGAGTCAAATATACATTATTTATACTAGAAAATCTAATAATGAGAAAAAAAAAATTACTTCGGTCCCCAGTAATCACCGCTTCAAAACCATCCGCTGCACTAAGCACCATTCATCTTCCTCTTGCCAGCCCAACCAAAACAAGAGTTTACACACAAGCACTTTTTTTGGTCATGTTATTTTCACCTTCCCAAAGGATATATTAATGAACATAAACTCTTTTTTAAACAAGTAGATCCATAAAGTCTGGTATATGATGAGAAACACACAGTCTCTTTTAACAACAGAATTCTGTCATTAAAGTAGCAGTCGAACAGAACTATGCAAAGAGGAAAAATACTTTAAAATATGCAGGACTGTTTTACTTTCTAAACACCTTTTTTTTTTTTAAGTTTACAGAACTAGAAATTAATGTGAAAGTTAATTTTTAATAATATTTCTGATTTAACTTCGGGAAACTTCTTACTGAAGCCAATTTTTGAATGAATAAGGAAGAAAAAAGGGTTACAAGTATGTTGGCATTTATCATCATTTATCATTGGCCATTTTAGCATTTCAGTAAGAGGTTCTGCATAATGAAAGATCGGCTTTTTTTCTCATCCCATAGAAGCATCAGATTTGTAATCTGGTGCCAATGTACTAATACACATATATGGTACAAAGATCATCTCTCCTGGACCAAAAATCAGAAAAAAAAATCGTGTTGTGAGGAACAAACCCTCAAACAAATTTGAAAATCAGGAAAACTAAACACAAAATTGCAATTTTATAAAGGGTAGCTTAATTTTAAGGTTATATACATTCATGTCATCTCCAGTTTCATACTGACCCATCTAGGGAGATTTTGATTGTAATTAGAAAATAAATTTCTTCTTTAAGATGTCATCCACAGAAAACACTTTACAGAATCAATTAGGTTGAAAAAGACCTCTGAGATCATTGAGTCCAACCTATAACCAAATACCACCTTGTCAACCAGACCTTGGCACTAAGTGCCACATCCAGTCTTTCCTTAAACACCTGCAGGGACGGTGACTCTACCACCATCTGGGGCAGTCCATTCCAATGTCTAATCACCCTTTCTTGGAAGAAATTCCTCCTAATGTCCAACCTGAACCTCCTCTGTTGCAGCTTAAGACGGTGTCCTCTTGTCCTGTCCCTTGTTCCCTGGGAGCAGAGCCCAACCCCCATCTGGCTGCACTCTCCTGTCAGGGAGTTGTAGAGAGTGAGAAGGTCCCCCCTGAGCCTCCTTTTCTCCAGGCTAAACATCCCCAGCTCCCTCAGCTGCTCCTCATAGGACATGCACTCCAGACCCTTCACCAGTTTTGTTGCCCTTCTCTGGACTCACTCCAGCACCTCAATGTCCTCCCTGAATTGAGGGGCCCAGATGTCACTCTGGTTTTTTAAGATTTTCTAAGCCTTCTGATGTTGACATTCTTGTAGTGAACTTTCTCACACACTTTCTGTAACTAACTCATGGTTTTGCATTCCTTTATGGAGGAGGAGAAAGTTGATAGACTGTTGGTTTGACCAGTGTCATTGGAGAGGTGGCACTGTCACCCTCCAATCCGCTGTCACTTTTGGAAAACTATAAATGTTGGAGTCAGAAAATAAACTTCCCTTTTTTCTTCACCTTGAGAACAGCGGTGTGAGCTTGTGTTCTTTCATGTCCTATAGTGACACCCAGAACTGGACACAGGACTCGAGGTGTGACCTCACCAGTGCCAAGTACAGTGGAAGAATCATTTCCCTGGCCCTGCTGGCCACACTATTGCTGATACAGGCCAGGATGCCATTGACCTTCTTGGCCACCTGGGCACATGTTCACCTTATATGTCATCATATTTCTCCCTCTCATTACACGGCAATTGTTCCTTGACGTTTTTGGCACAAACTTGACCCCTTAAAGAAGACATGCAAGAATGCAGGAGGGGAGTTCACACATACTTGACAGATTTTGAGTACAAGCTATTGTTGGTTGCCTGGCTGGTATTCTCACTGCTTGAAGTTGATCCAAATTCTGTGAGTGTAGGCTCTGATCCAAACTCCATAGCTCCAAACTGAACATTTAATCCTGTCACATCTGCTGATCCAGGCATCTCCACTGCTGAGGCAGGAATCTTAAAGGAGGAAAAAACCCAAGATAATTCCTTTTCATGCACTATCTGTATTAAAGATATAAGTAACTGTCAGTCTTGTCCCTTAACTACAGGCTTCTTCAGTTACTGGCTCAGCCCTTGCTGCTAACTAGATCTGTGACAACCCCCACTTTACATAAATTCACTACATTATTGTAACCTGAAATTAATTCATTGATTCTGTGCCCTGATCTGGAGCTGAAAGAGTAAGTCATACTATTCTACAATATCAAAAGTGTCATCTGTGATCATCCCCCTCAGCCAATATTCATCTTGTGGCTACTAAGTCAATCCAAAAATCACATAGTAACAGTCATTTTCCACACAGAACAATTAGATATGTGCTTGGAAAAGACATCACTGTATTTTGAACCTAAAAACTATTCAGCTTTGAATTTCCTGCTTTATAAACAAGAAACAGACCATGGTCCTTGCTCTCCTTCTTCCTAGAAACTTATATATAGAATCATTAAGGTTGGAAAAGACCCTTAAGATCAAGTCCTACCATTAATCTAAATCCACAACTAAACCATGTCTCTAAGCACTACATCTACATGTTTTTTAAATACCTCCAAGGATGGTGACTCCACCACCTTCCTGGGCAGCCTGTTCCAATGCTTGACAACCCTTTCTGTAAAAAAATTTTTCCTAATATCCTATCTAAACCTCCCTGGGCACAACCTGCGGGCCATGTCCTCTTGTCTTGTCAATTGTTACCTGGAAGAAGAGACCAATCCCCACCTGGCTCCATCCTCCTGTCAGTCGTAGAGAGGGAGAAGGTCCCCCTGAGCCTCCTTTTCTCCAGGCTAAGCCCTCCCAGCTCCCTCAGCTGCTCCTTACAGGACTTGTGCTCCAGCCCCTTCACCAGCTTCATTACCCTTCTCTGGACTTGCTTCAGAACCTCGATATCCTTCCTGAATTGAGGAGCCCAGAACTAGACACAGGACTCGAGGTGTGGCCTCACCAGTGCCAAGTACAGAGGGAAAATCGCTTCCCTGATCCCGCTGGCCATACTATTGCTGATACAAGCTTTTGTATGCTTATATGTTTACTATAGACAAACTCAATTACCCACCTTGGATGCTGGAGTTATCCTCCGTTTTGGTGGTTTTAGTTGCTTCTGCTGGGTTTGGTGGGCAGTCACTTCCTGGTTATCCATAGATATAGTGGGGAGCTGTAACATTTTGCTAACAGCGGTAGAGGTGTCTACTGATAATGGCTCGTGGAGTTTTACCTGGGAGAAGGACTCCAGCCCAGGAGGAGGAACAGGGGCTGTCTGTGTTTGTTGTTGCTGTCGCTGGGTCATATGGATTAGAACTGGGGATGGTTGAGGCTGCGATTTCAAGTCTGGTCAGTGTTGGGAAAAAGAAACATCAAAATTAAAGTACTGAACTCTGCTCTTCATGCTTCTACCCTTTATGAAACAATCTAGGTGACATGACACACTAGACAGCTATGATTTCATAGAGCGTGCAAGTCTCTTTCAGACATCACACAAGTTTCATACTGAACATTACCACTGTAATAATAAAGCTAACACTTGATATTCACTACTTTAAATAAACAGCTGTGGGCAAGCATTATTTAGAATCATTGAAATGTTTAGGTTGGAAAAGACCTCTGAGTCCTACCACTAACCCAGCACTGCCAAATCCAACACTAAACCATGTCCCCTAAGCACCACATCTACACAGCTTTTAAAATACCTCCAGGGATGGTGACTCCACCACTTCCCTGGACAGCTTGATAACACTGTCCATGAAGTAATTTCCCCTAAAATCCAATCTAAACTTTCCCTGGCACAACTTAAAGCTGTTTCTTCTTGTCTTGTTACATGTTACCTGGGAGAAGAAACTGATCCACATGTTGCTACAACCTCCTTTCAGTTAGCTGTGGAGAGCAATAAGGTCCCCCAAGCCTCCTTTTCTCCAGATTAAACACCTCCAGCTCCCTCAGCTGCTCCTCATAGGACTGCTTCATTGCTCTTCTCTGAACACACTCCACCACCTCAATATCTTTCTTGTAGTGAGAGGCCAAAAATTCAACACAGGATTCAAGGTGTGGCCTCACCAGTGCCAAGTACAGGGGAAGAATAATTTCCCTGGCCCTGCTGGCCACACTATTACTGATACAAGCCAGGATGCCATTGACCTTCTTGGCCACCTGGGCACATGCTGGCACATGTTCAGCTGGCTGTTGACCAGCACCCCCAGGTCCTTTTCTGCTGAGCCACTTTCCAGCCACTCTGCCCCAGCCTGTAGCACTGCAGGGGATTGGTGTAGGTACACAGTTTGTGGTAATTGGGAATGGGGCTGTGGCCGAGCCTCATCCCTAATGGGCTACAACTGGGAAAAGCAGGTGAACAGTATTGAAAGCAATGAGACATGGAGTGCTGAGGTGTACTGACCAATCACAAAAGGGTACAGAGGGCACACAGGTGCAATACATGAACAATGAGGGGTGAAAAAGGTTGGGCTAAAGAACAAAAGGGGTGGACACTTGCAGCCTTCTAAAGTGACATAATGTTACTTTGTATAGGGATGCTTAAAGCTTTCTGATATTGTATGGTAATACTCTGTGTATTGTGGCCATCTTGGCTGTGGTAGGTGCTGTGGCATATGCTGTGACAGGTTGGTGTGACCCAAGTGCAGGACCTGGCACTTAGCCTTGTTGAACTGAATACCATTGGCCTCAGCCCATTAATCCACCCTGTCCAGAGCCCTCTACAGAACCTTCCTACCCTCCAGCAGATCAACACTCCCAACTAACTCAAATTTGCCCTAAACCAGGAAACAGTGCAACTGGCCAAGCCAGGACCAGCCAGTGCCTCCAGGAGAATGTTGTGGGAGACAGCGTCAAAGGCTTTACTAAACTCCAGGGAGACAACATCCACAGCCTTTGCCTCATCCACTAGGCAGGTTGCCCTGTCATAGAAGAAGATCAGGTTGGTCAAGCAGGATCTGCCTTTCCTAAACCCATGCTGGCTGGGCCTGATCCCCTGGTTGTTCTGTAGGTGCCATGTGATGGCACTCAAGATTATCTGGTCAATTACCTTCCCTGGAAACGAGGTCAGGCTGACAGGCCTGTAGTTCCCCAGATCCTACTTCCAACCCTTCTTTTGGATGGACATGACATTTGCTAAACTCCAGTCTTCTGGGACCTCCTTGGTTAGCCAGGACTGCTGATAAATGATTGAAAGTGGCTTGGTGAGCACTTCTGTCAGCTCCTTCAGTACCCTTGGGTGGAGCCCATCCAGCCCCAAGGACTTGTGTGTGTCTAAGTGGTGTAGCAGGTCATTGACCATTTCTCCTTGGATTGTGAGGGCTTCATTCTGCTACCTGTCTCCATCTTCCAGCTCAGGGGGCTGGGCACCAAGAGAACAAACTGGTCTTGTTATAAAAGACTGAAGCAAAGAAGGCACTGACTACCTCAGCCTTTTCCTCATCCTCTGTCACTATGTTTTCCCCCACACTTAAGTGAGGATATTCTCCTTACCCCTCCTTTTGCTGCTGATACAGAAACATTTTTATTGACTTGTATGGCAGCAGCCATATTAAGGCTTTGGCCCTTCTAATTTTCTCCCTGTACAACATTATGACATGGTTGTAGTCCTCACGAGTTGCCTGCCCCTTCTCCCAAGAGTGATCAACTCTTTTTTTTCCCCCTAGCTTTCAGCCAAAGCTCTCTGTTAAGCCAGGCCTGCAGTCTTCCCCAGCAGCTCATCTTTTAGCACATGGGACAGCATGCTCCTGAACCTTTAAGAATTCTTTCTTGAAGAATGTCCAACCTTCTCAGATTCCTTTGTCCTTCAGTGTAGGGGAATAGAATATAAGAAAATAAAGATAGTGTAGAAAGTAATCTTACCCCTAAGGAGTTGCAGCTGGGCCAATTATCAAAGATTAGGAATAGGCCTGACTTTAACAGGCCACAGCTGTAACCAATGAGAAGAAGAGTGCTATAAAAGAGTGAGGTGGCTGGTTGAGAAGGGAACTGGGGTCAGTTGGTTGTTTTGTGAAGAAGAAAGCATTAGTGCTCTGAGGAGCTGCCCACAAGAAACACCAAGAAGGTATGAAACTTTTGCGATAAGGAGACAACAGTATGGAACTCCTGCAATAAGATGACAACAAATCAAAACCTGGATGTGATTCGGGAAAAAGGACTTAAATATTAAACTATACGACCCTGTGGATTCGGGAAAAAGGACTTAAATATTAAACTATATGACTCCGTGGTGATTTGAAAAAAAGGACTTAAGTATCAACCAATGTGATCCTGTGGTGATTCAGGAAAGAAGACTTAAACATTAAGCAATGTGAATGTGATCCCATGGTAATCTGGGTAGAGAACTGCATGAGGAAAAGCAACAAAACTGAAAGAAGAAGGGGAGAATTTACTAAAGCAGCTATAAGAACTGGAAAAAGAATAGTTCTATTATTTAGTACAATGTGTTTATTGATTAGTGGAGTATATAAATTACAGCTATTAATGTTTGTTAAGCATGAGTATAAAATATTTTGAAGTACTTTGTAAACTGAGAAAAACTGCAAAACTGAACCAACACTTAGAAATATATATATATTTGTACTGTAATATGTTGTCTGAACATTTGTATAACTATTAGTTCTAAATGAAATATATGAATGTGTCATAATGTTGATTTACTTGAATATGTCTTTCTAGAAATGCTGCAACTCTGTAATTTAAAAGAAAAAAGGGGGACTTGTAGGGGGATAGAATCTAAGAAAATAAAGATAGTGTAGAAAGTAATCTTACCCCTAAGGAGTTGCAGCTGGGCCAATTATCAAAGATTAGGAATAGGCCTGACTTTAACAGGCCACAGCTGTAACCAATGAGAAGAAGAGTGCTGTAAAAGAGTGGGGTGGCTGGTTGAGAAGGGAACTGGAGTCAGTTGGTTACTTTGTGAAGAAGAAAGAGTCAGTGCTCTGAGGAGATGCCCACGAGAAACACCAAGAAGGTATGAAACTTTTGCGATAAGGAGACAACAGTGTGGAACTCCTGCAATAAGATGACAACACTTCAGGACTGCCTCCCAAGGGAGTCCATCAGGCAGCCTCCTAAAAAGGCTAGTACCTATAGCATGGAGGCTGAAATCCTGAGTATCAGGGTTTTCCCCCCTTAGTGAACATCATATTTTCAAGACAGTGTCAATCTCATTTCTGCTATTTTCAGTGCATATAATTTCTTAAAATTATATTGTTCTACAGTTAAGAAGTAGCACAATGGCACAGAAAATCTTCCCCTATAAAGCAGTCAGTAAAATAACTCCAGCCTCAGTAGGTAGCTTAAAATAGACACAATGCATTGCAAAGATATTAGCTGACCCCTATTTTTTTATCCAATGCCTAGATTCCTACATATACATGCTCTGCATGAAGCATTTCTAAAAAAGCATTCTGTGGTGATAACCAGCCATGTATTTACTTGCAGCTGAAGCACCTAATTCTGTGTAACAGAAAAGACTACCAGATGAAATGACAGAAGATTATTATTATTTTGTCTTGGTTTTGTAGACAAATTTTGGGAGAAAACACCCTGTAATGAGTATTTCCTCTAAAAGGGAATGGGCTTCAATAACCCCCTTTTCTTCTGCCAATGAAATTGATACCAGCAGGTGAAAGTAAAAAAAAAACCAAAACTTTATTAACAAAAAAAAGGGGGGTGCCCACAAGGCACAGAAAAGGATTGAATAAATGCTAGATATGAACTCCCAGAAACTTACCCTCCACCCACACACCCACAGCAGACCAAAAAAAAAAAACCACAAAAGCCCAGGGAAGAAAAATACACAGGGTGACTGTGTGGCCTGGAAAACAAAATGGCGACTGGTCCCTTTTGTCTCTGGGAAGGGGAAGAGTATAGTATTTTGGGCAACCCCAACATCTGGGAATGATTGGTACCTGACTCTATTGATTCAGAATGTTGAACAGTTGTTTTATCAAAACTATACTATATTGCGCTAATATTATATTAAATTACATACTAAAGAGATATTAAAGAATATTAAAAAGATACTAAAGAAAAACTTGTGACTGTCTGATACAGCTAGGGCACAGCTTTGACCTAATTGGCCAAGGAATTAAAACAATCCTCAGCAGAATCTAATTGACAAATTACTTCAGGTAAACAATCTCCCTAACACATTCCACATGTGCAAAACAACAGGTGTAGAGAATAGAGATAAGAATTGTTTTCTCTTCTTCTCTCTGTGCTTCTTCAGGAAAAATCCTGTGAGAGCAAATTATGTTTCTCTCTGTTCTGAGAATGTCAATACCACAGAAGAGGAGTTCACATAGCAGCCTGGAGCAGAGCAGATGGGAAACCTGTTGATGCTGTTGATCCTCTAGTGTTGGTTTTCCTCCTCACAGCAAGCAAAACTGGTGGATTTTGATGTCCCTTCTTTTGCTGTCTTGGTCTTTCCTGGGGTTCAGACTGGCCATGGCTGCCCCACAGGCTCCCCGAGCCAGAGAGAAAAAAATACCAAAACCAAAAAAAGTTGCCAAAAGGATTCGCCAGTGAAAAGCCTCCATGCCAGGGGAAGGTAAAAAAAACAAAAAAAAAAACCCCAGAAGCTTCTTGCCTAAATTGGTGAAAATTAATCCAGCAGAAGGCAATGAAGTAACAATCTGTGTAGCCACCAACCACTGGAGAGAGAGAGATTGAACAGAGCCCATGCCCGGGGCTCCCAGGCTCTGGCCCCACCCCCTGGTTCATCTTAAAGATACTGCAGGTATTTCTGGGCATAAAGCAGATGATTAGGGAATACAGTACATCATAAAATCACCCCAAGACAATTTCTACTAATATCCAAAGAAGGGTCAGCCATCCCTGAAATACTGAGAAATAAATTACACAGCTTTATATAACTCCCTGCAGATTTCACAGTTTTTGTCATGGTTTAAGAGCAGCACCCCCTAATTTGGTGCCACACGACCACCACCATACTCACTTCCCTCTCCCCTCCAGTGGGAGATTTAAGAGGCAGAGATTATGGGTTAAGATGAGAACAATTTACTGGAAACAGCAACGAGATAAAAAAACAAACAGTAACAGCAACAATACTAATAACAAAAGCATACAAAAACCCCACATTCACCAACCGACCTGGCACCACACAACCCCCCAAGAAAATGAACAAAATGGCAGGGGGACCCTCTGCAAGCCACCTTTTTCTTCCTGATGGTAAGCAACATCCCCCTCCTCCTCAGAAGTGAGAATTCCTTACTGCTGCCCCCCCTCGGCAGTGAGATGCACCCAGAGGCTCTAGGATCCATGCCCTCACAACTACTGTGGAATAATTCACTGTTCTGGCCAAAAAACCAGGACATTATCTACCCCTTGTTCTATACCATCTAGCTCATGTCCAGATCTTATACCTTCCAAATATATACGTATGTATATATAAAAAATATACACAAGCAAACATATAATTTCCATTGTCAATGGCCAACCCTCCAAGATGTCTTTAGAGTTAATTTAGTCTGACTGTGGGTTCTATCTGTCCTAGATGCCTTCCACAGGAGGAGGGCTGGTGTGCTGTCATCTGGCTGCTGCATCAGGAGCTCATGACTGGTGTATCTGGAGCAGTCCATCCTCATTGTCCATGGTAGTTATGGCACAGTGGCAGAATCATTCAGCAACCGATATTATACAATTCAACATTAGAGACTGTTCTCACCCAAAATCAAATTCCCTTGAAGTACACATCACATTTCCCCATTCCTCTGCATTACCAACCAAGTGCACCCAGGTCCCTGAGCAAAAACAATCCCACAGATGGGTTTGCCTTTCCTTGAGGCAGGACTAATCCATACTGTCTTCCCTCTAACATATTCCTCATATGCACCATGGGGACTTTATCCCCTTCTATGGTACGTGGAAGTTTTGATTGGGCAGGGCCAGCTCAACTGGTAGAGCTCTAGTGTTAACTAACCAGGTGGCCTTTGCTAAATGTAGATCCCAATGTTTGAAGGTCCCACACCCCCCCACTACTTTAAATGTGTTTTTTAACAGTCCATTGTACCGTTCAATTTTCCCAGAGGCTGGTGAATGATAGGGAGTATGATACATCCACTCAATTCTGTGCTCTCCAGTTCAAGTATCTATGAGGTTATTTTTGAAATGAGTCCCATTGTCCAGCGCAATTCTTTCTGGGGTGCCATGTGGCCACGGGACTTGCTTTTCAAGGCCCAGGATGGTGTTCCGGACAATGACATGAGGCACAGAGTATGTCTCCAGCCATCCAGTGTTTGTTTCCACCATTGTCAGCACACAGTGCTGATCTTGGTATCCAGGAACAAAATGTAAACAATGGCTATCTGCTGCTGTGGAATGCATCAGGGGTGTCTGTGATTTGCCCATCTTGAATGTTTACAATTAATGGCCAACCACAGACCAGATAGCTTGGACTCTCTGTCCAAGCCACAGACCTTTGTTATTCATTCCTTTCTATTCTTAACTAGCCTTCTGAGAGGAAACTTTTCCTTCTATTTTCTTTAGTATAGTTATAATGTAATATATATATCATAAAATAATAAATCAAGCCTTCTGAACATGGAGTCAACATTTTCGTCTCTCCCCTCATCCAAGAACCCCAGTGACCACTGTCACACACTTGGCCTGCTTGACAACAGCACGTTTCACAGTTATGGATAATCTAGGATATAGTGTCCATGGTTAAGTCCACATCTTGATAACGAGCCCATCTGTACGTTGCATATCTTTCCTGATGACCTGATGCATCATGAGCCCATTGAGCCAGAAATAATTCACCCTTATGTCACCAGTCCAGATCCACCTGAGACACTTTAATCTTGGTAACTTGATCTACCTCACCATTTTTCCACATGCACCCAAGAGTCACACTACTGAAGAACATCACATCTACATGATGTACTTTTACAGTCAATGTCTCAACCTGAGCAGCCATATCTTGCCATGATTCAGCAGCCCAGATGGCTTTCCCTCTGTGATGCCAAATAGTCTTTTTTCCATTGGTCCAACCACCCCCACAAAGCATTTTCTACCATCCACAAGTCAGTGGGGAGGTGGAACGCTGACCATTTCTCTCCTTCAGCAATATCCAAAGTCAAATTGATGGCTTTCAGCTCTGCAACATGACTTGATCTACCTTGGCCCTCAATAGCTTCTGCAACTCACCGTGTATGAATCCATAAGTCAGCTTTCCGTGTTTGATGTATCCCTACGATATGGCAGAAATCATCAAGAAAGAGATTGTATTGTTTTTCATTTTCTGGTCGCTGACTATATGGTGGGGCCTCCTCAACACATTATGTTTTCCTCTTCCTCCACTAAAATTAGTCCGAAATTCTCACCTGCTGGCCAGTTTGTGATGACTTCCAAGATCCCTAGGTGACTGGGGTTTTGAGCTTGCTGTGTGATTAACACAACCCACTTTTTCCACATAACATCAGTGGCATGATGTGTGGAAGGGACTTTCCCTTTGAATATCCAGCCCAGCACTGGCAGTCGGGTTGGCAGGAGGAGCTGTGCTTCAGTGCCAACCACTTCTGAAGCAGTTTGAACCCCTTTATAAGCTGCCAGTATCTCTTTTTCAGTTGGGGTGTAAAAGGCCTTGGATCCTTTGTATCCCTGACTCCAGAATCCCAGGGGTTGTCCTTGGGTCTCCCTAGGTACGTTTTGCTAGAGGCTCCAGAAAGGACCATTCTCCTCAGCTGTGGTGTAGAGCACATTTTTCATATCCTGTATTGTCCTGACTGGCCCAAGGGCTACTACATGAACAATCTCCTGTTTAATTTGTTCAAAAGCTTGTTCTTGTTCAGGGCCCCTGTTGGAGGTGAAGAAAAAAAAAAAGAAAAAATCATTTCTCTCAGGGAATTTTTCTTCCATTTGTTGCCTAAGAGATGAGAACAACAATATTTAAGAGATAAAATATGTGGCTGGGAGGGGGGGGGGGGG
>NW_005054760.1:62869-71807 GCF_000277835.1 Geospiza fortis | reverse complement strand
GGGGGGTGCAGTTGGCTGCAGTCTCTTAGCTGGGAAGTGAACTTGGTAGCTGGGGGATTTTCTCTTGGGAAGTGCAGAGATACCAAGAGACTTGGCTGGGGGTCAGGGGCTGGGCTCAGCTCTCACTCGCTTTCAGGATTGGAGGGGGGATGGTTTGTGCTTTTGGTGTCAGACTGTTGCTGCCCAGAGGATTCGCTGCCACTGCAGAGTTTCGTCTTTCACTGCTTCTCCTTACTGTGGGTGAGCCTTTGCTTGCAAGAGTGGTCATTGAACTAGGCCTTTTCAACACCGAACCTCACTGGGAGGGACCTTCACCATCTACTTGGGTGCCTCAAGGGAAACCTGGGACCCCAACCCCCTCCCCTTCTCCAGAGGGAGCATCTCCTGGCTGTTTGCAGCAGCTGCTTGCAGGAGCCTGGCTGCCACTGCCCAGCCCCACTATTTTCTGCCACTGTTTAGGGTTTTTGCTACGCTTTGTTTGCCACCCCAGGTGTGCTTGCCTCTACTGCTCCAGCCTACTGCTCTGAGGTTCCTACTACAGTCCATTTTGCCACCCAGAGAGACACTGAGACCAGCTGCTCTCCATGAGTTTGCAAAGGAAGCCCCTTTTGTCTCACTCCCGCCATCTAAGCTGCCATTAACCACATGGAAAGAAGCCACTGAGCTCATGCCACAGCGCCCTCTGCAGCCACAGGAGAATCAATGCATCAGCCCTGCCTGGCCAGGAGCCAACAGCACCCCTGCCAGCTGTGACCAGAACTACATCAGAGAGGAAAGTGCTTGACAGCCAAGAGAAGGCTGTCATTGGCTTTCTGGGTTTTTTGCTTGTTGTTGCTGCTGTTGTTGTTGTTTGTTTGCCTTGGTATATATATATATATTCTAGTAAAGAGCTGTTATTCCTTTTCCCATATCTTTGCCTGAAAGCCCCATAATTTCAAAGTTATAATAATTTGGAGGGAAGGGGGTCATATTTTTTCCATTCCAAGGGAGATTCCCATTTTCCTTAGCAGACACCTGTCTTTTAAACCAAGACAACCCCACCTGAAACTCTTTTTCTTCCATCACACATAATAGAGAGGGTTTACAATCTGACTATAATCTGGAATATGCATCCTCCAAAAACCCATAGTGCCCAGGAAAGCATGTGTGTCCTTCTTGCTGGTTGGTGGGGACATAACTGCTATTTTGTTGACCACTTCTATTGCCAGAGTCGGGTAGTCATCTGAAGCACTGTTCGTTCTCCTTCTTTCTTTGACATCACTACCAGTGAGTTGGTATACGATGATGGCATACTCCATAGGCACTTCTGCCATATGCATTGTATACACCACACTGCATCTGGATCTACAGGAGACTGCTCATTATTTTAATCCCTACAGAGTACCTCCAGCACAGCTAATTCTCTCAGGTACTAGATACCTTGCTCCATGGCATTTCACCTGCTTGAATGCACTACTAGAAACTTTTTGAGAGAATACCTCTCCCTCACTCTTGACAGGAGTCACCTATAGAGGCTGAGATTCCCCGGAGCACGGCGAACAGGAGCAGGGCATGTCTCTGGGGGCGTGGCACAGCAGTTTGTGCGGCAGTTTGCGCAGGCAGGGCAAGCGGGCAGGGTTGCAGGTTCCTCCTGCTAGTGAGGTTTTTCGTTTGTTTTTTCTGTTGGTTGGTTAGTTTTTGGGGTTTTTTTGTTAGTAATGGTTTTTACATGATCAAAAACTGCAATCAGTAAAAGTGTATGTAGCCAAGTAGAACCCTCCAAAAAGGATGCGTCTGTCCAGACCCATTCCTGCGCAGAGTGTTTGAGCTTATCAGTGGTTCCAGAGGGCGTTGCAGAAGTAGCCTGCCTGTGGTGGTGAAACACCAGGCCAGAGGCCTTACAAACTGAATCCTGACTCAAGCCAACAGAAGCCCTGAGAAAGCTGACAGCTCTTAATGAGAACAGTCCTGCAGCAGTGAAAAACAACTTTTTTTCCTTGAGAAAGAAGTCTAGGACTGTGGAAAACAACCTGCTTGCCCTGAGAAAAACTGTGAAAGGACTGTGAAAAACACTAGCCACCTGTAAAAACTGTTTTTACACTGTTAGGTAGAAAAATGAAAACTATATGTTACAAACAACTCTTTCTGCACGTACACACCGGGGGATTGAGTGACCAATCAATACAGGGTAACAACTTGTTACTGACCAATTGGGGATAGACAGGGGATGTTCTTTAAAAACTCTATATAAAGAGATATGTGAATAAACCAGGATCTTTTTTCTTCTTTGCTCCATAAAAGTGTGTCCTGCATCTTTCTTTAAGGAGCTCTACAGCGACACCTGCCTGCAGTGTGAACAGGTGAATGATCTCCTTTCGCTGGTGCCTGAGCTTAGGGAGGAAGTTGAAAGACTATGAAGTATTAGGGAAAGTGAAGTGGAAATAGATTGGTGGAGTTGTGCCCTTCCATCCTTGAGGGAGACCCATCAGGAGTCAAAAGACTCCCCTGCCTCTCACTGTCAAGCAATAGGAGGACACCTGGTGGATGAAGGGGAGTGGAAATGGGTCCCTACTAGGTGAAGTAATAAAAATTCCTCCCAACCCTCATCACCTACCCAGATGCCACTTCAGACTAGGTATTGGCCCTGGATCTAGAGGGTCAGCCAGAGGATGTAGAAGAAAATAATCTGCCTGGAGAGCCTCCCAGTTATGCTTAATCTGTCAGACAGATCACCACCTCTACCATTAAAAAGAAAAGAAGGGTAGTTGTAGTGGGTGACTCCCTTCTGAGGGGAATGGAGGGCCCCATGTCAACTGGACCCAACCCATAGGGAGGTTTGCTGCTTTCCTGGGGCCTGGGCACGGGATATTACTGAGAGACTCTCTGGGCTGATTCAGCCCTCTGATTAATATCCACTGCTGATACTCCAGGCTGGCAGTGATGAAATTGAAAAGAGGAGTGTCGGGGCAATAAAAAGGGACTTCAGGGCACTGGGTCAAGTGGTTGATAGGGCAGGAGCACAGGTAGTGTTCTGCTCAGTCCCTTTAGTGGCAGAGAAAATCACTGAAAGGAATAGGAGAACCCATGTTATTAACAAGTGGCTCAAGAGTTGGTGTCATCAGTGGAATTTTAGGTTTTTTGATCATGGGGCAACTTTTTCGGCACCTGGCCGGCTGGAACTGGATGGGCTCCATCTCTCTGTTAAGGGTAGAAGGATTTTAGCTTATGAACTGGCAGAACTTATTGAGACGGCTTTAAACTAGGTTTGAAGGGGGAGGGGATGCAGCTGGGCTCTCTGGAAGCAGGCCCAAGGGTGGTAAGCCTGAGATAGGGGTGAAATCAGTAGCCTAGCTGAAGTACATGTATACTAATGCATGCAGCATGGGTAACAAACAAGAAGAGCTGGAGGCCATGGTGCAGCAGCAAAGCTATGATGTCACCATCACAGAAACGTGGTGGGATGACTCACATAACTGGAGCACTGCACTGAATGGCTACAAGCTCTTCAGGAGAGACAGGAAAGGGAGAAAAATGGAGGGGTGGCCCTTTATATTAGGGAGGCTTTGGACGCCATAGCTATTGAAACTAATGACGATGAAGTTGAATGCCTATGGGTAAGAATTAAGGGGAAGGCCAACAAGGCTGACATCCTACTGGGAGTCTGTTATAGTCCACCCAACCAGGAAGAAGTGGTGGAAAATTCATTCTATAAGCAGCTAGAGAATGTTTCTGGATCACCAGCCCTTGTTCTTGTGGGTGATTTTAACCTAGCAGACATCTGCTGGGAACTTAATACAG
The DNA here is from genome assembly GCF_000277835.1 of Geospiza fortis. Lineage (NCBI taxonomy): Eukaryota > Metazoa > Chordata > Aves > Passeriformes > Thraupidae > Geospiza > Geospiza fortis. Next base: position 68,030 of record NW_005054760.1, on the reverse strand, counting down.
CAGAAAAGAGGCAGTCCAGGAAGTTCTTAGGGTGTGTGGAGGACAACTTTTTGTCACAGCTGGTGAGTGAGCCCACCAAGGGAAGCACTATGTTAGACCTGTTGTTTGCAGACAGAGATGGGCTGGTGGGAGATGTGGTGGTTGGAGGCTGCTTGGAGCATAGTGATCATGAAATTGTAGAGTTTTTGATATTTGATGAAATCAGGAGGAACATCAATAAGACTTTTACAATGGACTTCCAGGAGGGCAGACTTTGGCGTATTTAGGAGATGTATTCAGAGAGTTCCTTGGGAAGTAGCCCTTAAAAACAAAGGAATCCAGGAAAGGTGGGCATGCTTCAAAACAGAGATCTTGAGGGCACAGGAACAGACTGTCCCTGTGTGCCAAAACATGAGTCAATGAGGCAAACATCCAGCCTGGATGGGCAATGAGGTTTCGAAGGAACTCAGGAATAAAAAAAAGATGTATCATCTTAGGAAGGAGGGTCAGGTTTCTCTCGAAGTATTCAAGGGGGTTGCTCAGGCATGTAGGAAAAAAATTAGGGAGGCCAAAGCTCAGTTTGAACTTAATTTGGCAACTTTTGTAAAGGATAATAAAAAATGTTTTTACAAATACATTAATGGTAAAAGGAAGGGTAAGACCAACCTTTGTTCTCTATTGGATGTGGGAGGGAACTTAGTAACTGCAGATGAGGAGAAAGCATAAGTGCTTAATGCCTTCTTTGCCTCAGTCTTTAGTGGGAAGACAGCTTGTTCTCAAGACAACTGTTCTCCTGGGTTGGCAGATGGTGCCAGAAAGCAGAATGGTCCCCTTGTTATCCAAGAGGAGGCAGTCAGAGAACTGCTGAGCTGCTTGGATGTTTATAAATCTATGGGCCCAGATGGGATCCATCCCAGGATCATGAGGGAGCTGACAGACGAGCTTGCAAAACCGCTCTCCATCATTTACCAACAGTCCTGGCTCAATGGTGAGGTTCCAGATGACTGGAAGCTGGCCAATGTGACACCCATTCACAAAAAAGGTAGAAAGGAGGATCCTAGTAATTATAGGCCAGTTAGCCTGACCTCAGTACCTGGTAAGGTAATGGAGCAGGTAATTTTGAGTGTCATCGCACAGCACTTACAGGATGGCCAGAGTATCAGACCCAGCCAGCACTAGTTTAGGAGGGGTAGGTCATGTTTGACCAACCTGGTCTCCTTTTATGACCAGGTGACCCACCTGGTGGATGCAGGAAAGGCTGTTGATGTTATGTACCTGGACTTCAGCAAGGCCTTTGACACTGTCTCCCACAGTGTACTCCTGGAAAAGCTGGCAGTCCACAGCTTGGACAGGTGCACTCTTTGCTGGGTTAAGAACTGGCTGGATGGCTGGGCCCAGAGAGTGCTGGTGAACGGTGCTGCATCCAGCTGGCAGCCAGTCACTAGTGGTGTCTCTCAGGGCTCTGTGCTGGGGCCAGTTCTGTTCAATATTTTTATTGATGACATGGATGAGGGTATTGAGTCTTTCATTAGTAAATTTGCAGATAACAATAAGCTGGGAGCATGTGTCAATCTGTTGGAAGGTAGGAGGGCTCTGCAGAAAGACCTGGAATGGTTGGATAGATGGGCAGAGTCTAATAAGATTACATTTAATAAGTTCAAGTGCCGAGTCCTGCATTTTGGCCACAATAACCCCCTGCAGCGCTATAGGCTGGGGACAGTGTGGCTGGACAGTGCCCAGGCAGAAAGGGACTTGGGGGTACTGGTCAACAACCGACTGAACATGAGCCAGCAGTGTGCCCTGGTGGCCAAGAAGGCCAACGGCATCCTGGCCTGTATCAGGAATAGTGTGGCCAGCAGGAGCAGGGAGGTCATTCTTCCCCTGTACTTGGCACTGGTGAGGCTGAACCTTGAATACTGTGTCCAGTTCTGAGCCCCTCAGTTTAGGAAGGACGTTGAGACACTTGAGCGTGTCCAGAGGAAGGCAACAAGGCTGGTGAGGGGCTTGGAACACAAGTCCTATGAGGAACTACTGAGGGAGCTGGGGTTGATTAGCCTGGAGAAAAGGAGACTCAGAAGTGACCTTATCACTCTCTACAACTTCCTGAAAGGTGGCTGTAGTCAGGTGGAGGTTGGTCTCTTTCTCCAGACAGCAACTGACAGAACAAGAGAACACAGTCTTAAGCTCCACCAAGGGAAATATAGATTGGATATTAGGAAGAAGTTTTTTACAGAAAGGGTGATAAAGTACTGGAATGGTCTGCCCGGGGAGGTGATGGAGTCACCATCCCTGGATGTGTTTAAAAAAAAAACTGGACGTGGCACTTGGTGCCATGGTCTAGTTAAGGTGTTAGGGCTGGGTTGGACTCAATGATCTTGAAGGTCTCTTCCGACCTAGTGAGTCTGTGTCTTCTTCCTAATTTTCTGGTCAATGCACACATCCCAGAACAGGGATCCCAGTTGCTTGGCTACCATCTAGTTTCATATCATGGGCCACCATACCCTAGCATCAGAGCAGCCAGGTCACCATGGACTCACCCAACTGGCAGCTGAAATCTTTTCACATATCTTGCAGCTCATCCAGGGATAGGAATCAGGTGATTATCTCTGGCCCTGCCTCTTCCTCCTGTTGTACGGGCCCTGCTTCGTCTTTAACCCCCACTAAGTGAAATTATTCGGTCTTGGATTGTTTTTTCTGTATAGGTATGACTGCTACCAGCATAGGTTGTTCCTCTTGTTCAACTGCAGTTTGAGTGGCCACAGTGTCAGTTGCTCTGCTTTCCTCCTCCTTCCTCTGAGGGTGCTGTCTAGTGACAAGCAGTGTCCAATAAATAGTAGCCAGGGCCCAGCACACTGCAACAAGTTGCTCCCCTGTGGAGCAGTCACAGCATTATCCTTGCAAATATTCTGTCACTTTAACAGGGTCCTATATTTGTTCAAGGGTGAACTTCCAAACCATTGGTGCAGAGAATTTCCCCCAAAACTGGCTCATTTTCTCCTACATTCCATGCCACTCATGACTATCCATCTACCCTTATGGCAGATCTCTGAATAACCTCCTTAGACAGCTCTTTCTTGATTCTGAACATGGTATAGACCGCACTGAGGAGACCTGGCAAACTTAGCAACAAGAAGAGGCTTTCCTTATCATCCAAAGGAAATGGAAAATTCTCAAAAGCTGATGTAACAGGCCTGAAGCAGGAAGAGAGGGTAAAAAGCTGGGGAAAATCATCCTTCCCTCTTTTCCCCACAGACTAGGTATGATTATTAATGAATTTCCAGAGGTAGCACCCAAGGCTATGGCAGGAGAGCAGCACTGAAGACACATCCCTAATGGCCCTCATTGCCCTTGATGTTATAATGTCATAAACTGATATCACACAGCAAGAAAGCAATCCTGATCCCTATCCCTGCTCTGAGAAGGAGCACTGTGATGGGCACATAGTGCATATACTGAAACACATAGAGGGTTAGGTACCACAACCATGTGAACAGACCAAGCAACATTGTGCCCAGTGGCTCCATACATAATAAAACAAATTCTAAAATCAAAATTGCTTCCCAACGAGTCTGGGCAAGTCTGTTATCTCAACCCTTCATGCCTCACACTGGGTGTCAATTAAAGGCTGTTGTGGTTTGGGAGCAGCACTCTTTAATTTAGAGTGTGTCCCATTTTCCTCCCCCCACTCGCTCCTCCCCTTCAACGGGAGATAAGAATGGCAGAGATTACAGGTTGAGATAAAACTATTTACTGGAAAAAGCAATGAGATAAGAAAATGAACAGTAACAGCAACAATACTACTAGCAAAAGTACAAAAAGAGGGTGATTTGCATGCAAAAAACCCCCAAAAATCCCCACATTCATCAACCAACCCAGCACTGCATAACTCCCAAGACAATGAACAAAATGGTGGGGGGACACTCCATGTGCCATCTTTTTCTTCTCGACCGTAAACCATGCCCACCCCTCCTTCTCAGAAGTGAGAATCCCTTACTTCCACCCCCTGGCAGTGATGTGAGTAGTATAGAAAAACAACCTAGGCATGCCCAGATGGCTCCAGGCACTTCTTCCTCATGGCTACTGCGAGAAAAATAACTGTCCTGGCCAAAAACCACAAGAGGTTTGCATTAAAATTTAACTAGGTATTTCCTGCCACAGAATACACACGATTGTAATATAGTAATACTGAAGTCAACCAGTTTATCCCAGACAGTTGAAAACATTTCATTAAGATACTTTTCTTACATCAATGCACAGTCTAAAATACTTGGTAGAGAGATACAGTAATACTTTGTACATTAAGCCAGTGAATGAAAATTGGTTGAAGTTGTTCCTATTTTTTCAGTCAGATAGGTCAGTGTTTTGGCTTAAGACATGATATTAATCTAGAGAGCTACAGTGTGGACAACAAAAGCAGTCTATTGTTCATAAGGTTACAAAGCAAAAAACAGACTGCATTTAAAGTTAACCTCTACGTTTCACCCAGCAATTTAAAAAAACTCCTACCTTTATGATTTGAATATAAAGGATTATTTTATAAAACAATTAACTTAAATACTTATATTCCATCTATTAACAGTGCTAACATACCAAAAATCTATAGCTGTGAACTATGCCACACCCTCCCCTGCAAGACTACCTGTCTACATACACCATTTGGTATTTGCTGATTCATGGGTACAACTGAGTCATTTTTGCAATCCTTTGGAAGCTACAATGTCACCCTGTTTTTTTAAGATTTTCTAGGCCTTCTGATATTGACATTCTTGTGGTGAACTTTCTCAGACACTTTCTGTAAATAACTGATTGTTTTGTCTTCTTTTATGGAGGAGGAGAAAGTTGATGGACTGTTGGTTTGACCAGTGTCATTGGAGAGGTGTCACTGTCACCCTCCAATCCGCTGTCACTTTTGGAAAACTATAAATGTTGGAGTCAGGAAAATAAACCTCTCTTTCTTCCTTCACCTTGAGAAGGTAGTGTGCTTGTGTTCTTTCGTGTCTTATAGTGACATCTGATGACCGCCGAGTGAATCGCAGCTTAGGCTGAGACACAGACAGCATTACGGGTGAGATTCTTCCCCCCCCCCTTTTTTTTTGTTGCTTTGCCAGCTGTTCTGAGGAAATGGCAACCTCTGTGGGTTTCGAGGACGATTCCCTGATTTTGGATCTCTGGAGGAGCGTCC
>NW_005054760.1:54093-58053 GCF_000277835.1 Geospiza fortis | reverse complement strand
GGGCTTCTTCATCAAGGGATCAAGACAAGAAGCCCCTCTGCAAAAAACCCCCTTGTATCTTCTTCCAAAGACTGGGACTGAACACTTCCCCCCAACTCGGGGTAGGTGTGCCATAAGGGGGAGGGAGAGCTGCCCAGCAAACATAAAGGTACAAGCACTGAAGCATAGAAACAATGGTCCTTGCCGATTACTTGGACTTGGACTCTGTGTGCCAGTATCCCCCTGTTCTGTACCTTTTCTCCCCCCTTGACGACCATTTGTTTTGGCTATGAAACCACTTTCCTTCCCCCCAACAAAAGACACTGTAACTAGGGTCCCAGTTCAGCCGTGCTTTCGAGATCTCCCCGGACGTGGTAACACTGCTGAGCTTGCGATGGCTGGACCAAGAAAGCAACACCACAATTTGGTAGCTATACCCATTCCCTTTTGCTCCCTCTTTTCCCTTGTCTATTCCTTTTCTCTCCGGTTCTGCCCCCTCACCAATGCTCTTCTGTTGTGATTTTCAATAAAACTGTATTTGATTTTGTTGCTGCAAATCCCCTGTGCCTTTGTTGGTTATTTTTTGCACCTTAAAATCAACCCCATCATCTGTACCGCTGGGTCGGATCGGGACAGCCATTCAGGCCTGGGTTCATCCATTTTATGTTCTGCACGTGAGGAGTCACACCAATTTGCCAGGCTTTATAGTGGAAGGTAACGCGAGGGCTGATAAGTTGGCTAACCCAGCGTGGGTAGTGCCTCAGCCTGATACACTCGCGCAGGACAAGGCATCACGTCGGTTTTTCCACCAAAACGCACATACCCTGCAGAAGCAATTTCAGCTAACGCCAACTGAGGCTCGTGACATTGTTGAGTCATGTGATGACTGCCATGCACTTGCTCCGCCTTTGCCAGCAGGGGTAAACCCCAGAGGCCTTAGGGCCTTGGAGCTTTGGCAGACCGATGTCCCCCAGATTGCCGAGTTTGGCCGGCTCAAGTATGTGCATGTCACGGTGGACACGTTCTCCTCTGCAATATGGGCCTCGGCTCACACTGGGGAGAAAGCCCGTGATGTCCTCGCCCACTGGAGGCAGGCCTTTGCCATTCTGGGCATACCTTCTGCTGTGAAAACCGACAATGGTCCTGCTTACGCATCGCAAAAGGTGCGGCAGTTCCTGCAGTTGTGGGGTGTCTCACACACGTCTGGTATCCCTCATTCTCCAACTGGTCAAGCTATTGTAGAACGCGCTCATGGTACTCTGAAGTGGGTTCTTCAAAAACAAAAACGGGGAATGCAGGGTGAAACCCCGCACAGTCGGTTGGCAAAAGCTTTGTGCACAATCATCTCACTGTAATGCCTCATTACTGACTATTCCAAAGAAGAGAGCCTTTTGAAGGCAGAATTTTTCGCCAGTCAGACATTACTTAAGTACATTAGCTCTGCTATGCACTTTCGCAATTTAATTAATTTAATACCCACTTCCTCACACAATCGGCACTGTACCCAAGTTATTAATTTTCATTCCTCCTGCTCTTAGAAGAAACAAGCCTCTTTCCACTTCAACCCATGAAAATCAAACCAACTACACATCCCTTGATTCCACATCAAATCCATTATCAACACCTTTCCTATCTCTTCTACAGGAGAAGATTGTTGCACCTAAAACTCTGCAGTATTCTTTTTCCACAGTTCTTCTCATCAAGTCCTCTATGCTGAATGCCTTCTCTTACCAAAAAGCCTCTAAGGTGGCTTGTACTTTCTCTGATTGGCTACCAAAAACAGAAGGCAAGCCTGACAACCAGATCTACCCCAAAAAAACAACAGAAGTACACATCAAATCTTTCCCTGAGAGCCATACAGATGGAATCTTGTGCTCTCCTGCTGCCAAGGTACATCCTGCAGAGCCCACCATACTCCCACTCTCAAAAGGCTGACATGAGTCAATCTGGGAAAACAGGTCTCCATAGCCAGAGCACACAAGCCTGCTACACAGGAAATTACCATAGAAGTCATCTGTGTAAATTCTTTTAAGTTGTTCTGAGACCAAGACATAACAAGGAACAAGGGAGAGGAACGTACCTAAATTAAAGGTGGATGAAATGCTTATGGAATCAAAGGATAACCAACAAATGCTTCAAAAGAAGTGTTTAAAGAAATAAATGGGAGAGTTCGTTTTCAGGATATGAAATTATTGGTGCCAGTCCTGCACCAATACTAGCATCTCACCTCTCCCACGGCTACGTTTCCCACGGTCTGAAGGCCTGTCTCCTTGACTGTTCTCCACTCCATTCTCTTCAGTTCTGACTGTGGAGAGAGGACAGCTTAAGAGACTCATGCATGAAACAGTATAGCCATCTGCTTAACCTAAACCTCAAAAAAAAGGGCAAGATTTTCAAGTGGGCTGGTTAACAGATATCAGTCAGTCCTGTTCTTCTGCAGCCTAGCTACAAGCAAGTTATGTTTACTTTGCGCTAGACCATTAGGAAGCAAAATATCTAAGAGGAAAATGCCCTTCAGCAGACACATTTCTGTTGGGTTGGGGTTTTGGGGGAGGGGAGAAAGGCAGTGCTTTGTAGCCTACACTATTAATTATGGCCTCATCTCTTTAACAAGGTAGGAAAAAAAGCTGCCTCATACTATGCTTCCTCAATAACAGGCTGTGTGGCAACAGTGAAAGAATAAGGAACAACCAAGAACACCAACTCTTTTGTCTGCCCATACCATATACCTCTATAGCCAGGGAAACTTAAAACAACTCTCCTTTGTATTTAAATCAGAAGGATAACAACCAGGTGAAGGTGAGGCATTAGAAAAGCACACTGCACCTTAACTATTTCACGGAAAACTCCTGAGAAAGTACTCCAAAAGATGTCTGGCTCTTTGAAGGGAAAAAAAAAAAAGACTGACCACTTAAAACACTGTTGAGATTTTGTACTGCACAACTTTTCCTAATGGCAGCAACAGAACCAATAATGCTTGCAGTGGAAGGAGATATCAAGACTTGGTAACAACTTGAAACAAATCTTTAATTCCAGTTTCCAAAAAGAGACAAGCAGAACCTGGCTCTGTCAAAAATTTAGCCCTTCACTTTCATTTTGATGGATCTGAATTCAATTTTTCTAAGCATAGCTGCAAGTTTAATTACTATTTTTTCCTAACTTTTACATTATTTTACAAAGATTCACAATGTCTTCACTGGCACAATATTTGAAGATATTACAATAATTAAAAGAATTTACCAATATTATATTTTTTTCCTGCTTTTAAGTCAAAAGCTAAACATATTTTTTCATTGGTGTTTCTCTGCTCATCTATCCGTGTGTATGGCCCTTACAGGCAATTTATATAGCTTTGATACTGCTGATAAAACTTAAATAGAAAAAAGCAATGTGCATCCAATGGTGATCTAATGTGATGCTACCTAACTTGGAAACATCAGTTTGCTTTTGTACCATGTATTTTTGCACCTGTATAAGCTGTAGAAAAATTTTAAACATTTCAACCCACAAAGAACTTTCTGTGTTGTATAAACTCACATTTGGTTGGCTTATGAGTAACATATGCTAGAGAGTAATAATGATCCCAGTCTTGTCATTCCCCTTTATAGAAAGATGAGAACATCTTCAGGTTCTCCAACTCATAACAGGAAATGTAATCAAAACTGGATAATTTTTTCATTAAAAGAAAAAAAAAGTGTATCAGCTGTGCAGCAACATGCTTCTCAAGCAGTTTGACAGAGTCAATTCTAAAACTTAAAAAAGAACAGCAATTTGTATAAGATCAATTAATCAAAAAAGGACAGAAATTTAAATTTAGTGTCTCTGAATAAACACAGACCATCTCAAAACCAAGTCTGTCCTGGTTTGAAAAGGAAGTGAGTTTTTTTGGGATGCTGTGGTCAAACCAATAGGTGCTCAGATTTGAATATTAGCACCTGGTGTGGCCACTGAGGACATGGATACACCTCTGAGAACACAGGG
>NW_005054760.1:32163-53975 GCF_000277835.1 Geospiza fortis | reverse complement strand
GAGAGCCGGTGCCTTGTGCCTGTGCCACCTTGACATTTGATAGCACGGCCGGCCGAGACAGAGAAGGGGGAGGGGGGGTGTGGCAAGCAGGTGCCTGGCAGGGCAGCCTGGGAGTTCTGAACAAGCAGAAACTGAGATTTTTAACCCTTTTCTTGGATGATGGAAACCTTACAAATGCTGATCCTCCTGGAGTTGAATGAGAAGAGAGATAGAGATAAGAGGAAATGGGCCACGAGTGAAGTTGAGAAGAATCTTAGGTGAGAGAAGGTGATGGAGTGGCCTTTGGCTGCACTTTTCTTGTATAGCCATGGACAGAACCATTTTTCCTGTGACACAGAGACTGCATTTAGGGGGGAGGCAATGGCTTGGAGCCAAGAGAGTGCAGTGATGTTATGTGAAGGACTGCGTGAACAGAGACGACGGGTGAGGAAGGTGGTGGTGGTGCCCTCCGTCTTCAAGGAAGAAGAAGATCTCTGTTCTCAAGACCCCTCGGCCCCAGGGGGTGAATTTGGGGGGGACAGGTGTCCCAAAAGTGAGAGACTGTGCTTTTTTTTGGAACTGGGCAAAGCATCCTTAAAAGGGGAACCCTAGAAGCAGCTCTGGTCCATGTGCAGTGGTGAGAGCACTGGGCATGGAAGAAAGATGTCACAATGGCAACTGTTCTCTGGGCGGTGCCACATGTGACATGGAAACACAAGAGGTCTCAACTGTGTTTCCAGGGGAAGCCTATGGTACAAGAGAGACTCCTCACTCCTTGATGAACTGAGAATGGATTATCTAAAGGGTGGTGATGGACTGAGAGTTGATGATCTGAGGGGTGGATGTATTGGAAATTTGGTGGGGGAAGGAGGAATGTTTTTTGGAAGGTTTTCATTCCGAGTTCTGTGTGTGTTTCTCTTTATATATAGTTGTAGGTTAAAAAAGTTTTTTTCTTCTTTATTCCTAAGTTGGAGCCTGCTTTGCTCTATTCCTGGTCACATCTCACAGCAGACACCAGGGAGCATATATTTTCATGGGGACACTGGCATTGTGCCAGCGTCAAACCATGACATAGTCACAGACAGATCGAGCATACCTGTTGCATAGATGATCCCTTCAGTGCTGAGCTATAGGTCAGACAAATTTTACTCCATTAAGCATTTGCTCTTAACCATTTTCAGCTGCAAAAAAAAAGCATCTGAATTTTTAAAAATGAACCCAAATACATACACTCTCGGCCACGGCTGCCTCCTCTTCCCCATCTGTTGGAACTTCCCCATCCACGGCTGATTTCTCTGTCCCCTTGTTTCTCTCTGTTCTCTTTGTTTTCCAAACTTTCTTTTCCAAGGTTTTTCTTCTTTCCCCCTACAGTCTCCCAAGAAGTCTATTTGGATAGAATAGAATTAGATACAAAAGTCAAAAAGGAAGAGACAGCTCTCTATATATGCTTCTACCTCACATCCCTCCAGTTCATGGGAAAAAAACAGCCATACATACATATTACACTGATACAAATGGAAACATATGTTGTATTTTTTGAAAGAAATGAAAAAGAAACACATTTTAAAAGTTGGATTTTCTTATGCAATGTGAGAATCCCAAATATTTCTGGCTATAATGGACTTTTACTAGTTCAAGGAAGCCTAGATATGACCACAACACAGAAAATCTGCAAAGCAAGCAACAGTTTCCCTCTCAACTACCTCCATAAATCTAGCAAGGGAGCATGTACAGAGCTATTCTTTTCTCCAAAGGAAATGAAAAAATGTTTATAAGTATCATTGAACAACAGACAGTAAGTACGTGGCCAGGGGGAACTGCTATCCAGATGTACTAAAATTCAAGCACCAAGAGACAGAATGGCAAAACAATAACATGGGAAAACTGGAGCTTTGGCTTTAATATTAAATTCCACCTTTAAAATAAATTCAGGGATCATATCAGCTCTATAGAAATTGAAAATAGAACAACTAAAACACTCATCAAGAATAGCACAGCAACTCATATTATGCAATTGCACAGTTAGTCTATTGAGCTGTTAGCTGCAAAACAAAGAAGAAAAGTATTACGTGCAAACCATTAAGATGGCAGAGAGGTTTATGTACATGCCCCCATCTCTGGGAGCTTTTTGTCTAGGTAAGGTATTTGAGAGGTAAAATTGCACATGCAAATGAGATGGCATCAACCGTAAAGCACTACAAAAAGCCATGACCTTTGACAGGCACCTGCATTCAACAAAAAAGGTTGGCTATCAATAGTTTCAGGTTCTGTCCTATCTCTTCTCAATTCAGACAACAGCAACTCAGCAGCCCTCACAAGGTAGGCAATGATCAGATAGTCCAAGATGCCTAGAATTGAGGAAACTAATTCTATTGAGAAAGCAGGTAACAAAGCAGTTTACAAGTATAAACTCAATGTTTCAGTATCTCCTTTGAGACAATAAGTACTACAAAAATAGTTTTGTTTTTGGTTTTTTTTTTTTTACATGATATAGGTGAGAAAGAAGGTTGAAATCACTTTTCAATTTCATCCCCAGTATAGAAGACGATATTGCCATAAACCAACTTAGGCGAAGCACAGACAGCACAGATTACAAGTACAAAATTATGTGTTTGAGCAGCACCACATTATTTGTGAGGCAGAAAACTGTTTCCCCCAGTAACTATCACATGGCTTCATCTGCCATAGCCTGTGTAACTGTATTATGTACTAAAATACTCCTAAAACTTTAGTTATTTCACAGGAGAAAAAAACCCAAATGTTTCGCGGAGAAGGAGAAAAACTCCACAACTTTTACGATAGTTGTAAAAGCCGGTATGTTTATTACAGCACTGGACGCATGCGGAGATTGCTCTCTTTAAAAGGGCATGCGCACTTTTGTGAACTCTAGTCTTTCTTTTTATCTCTCTTTCAAATGCATATGCATACAATTTCACAATAGGCTCATACATATTCATTTTTACAAATTTCACAGTGACTTTTGCTGTTAGTTCTCCTTTATCAGAAGGAATTTCTTGTGTCTCTGCCCTGTTCTGCAGCGTCTCTGTCTCTCTTTTATCTCTCTTTTCGCTGTCTCCTCTTTATTTTCTTGTCTTTTACTGAAGCAGCTTTTCTCTTTGGCCTTGGCATTACACAGAAAGGCACATTTCACCCTTTTTTTACTCTGGGGGTTTTTTCCTATGCCTCACAACCTGCACTGACAACTCAAGAACCAAATCTATAAATTTCAGAACACACGACTATTTTACTGATGGGCATGATGCCAAAAATTTTGAACCATTGCAAGAAATGCCCAAAACTGGGTGAGTCTGCAAAGTTGAAGAGGAAGTAGCCTCTCCTTAGTAAGGTTTTTCATGACTTAGGAAGGATCAGTAAAAGGATGACTCTAAAAGCATCGGACCCATGCTTTCCCACAGTATAATTTTGAGGAAAGCCTCAAAAAGTTGGGCATGTCCTTTCAGATACAGTATGATGCTACCTCTGGACATGGGAATCCATCACAGACTATTGAATCTGTCTCCTTTTGCAATGAATTAGCTCCCTTACAATTTCAGCTGAGGATGCCTGAGGCAACCCAAATGACAGCTGTGGGCCTGACCTTCAAAAATATGTAACAGAAACTGCCTTGCTGGCCTGGTCTTAGATGGAAAGAAGAATAATCTGAAAGGTCCCCTCTGTTCTATCTTAAAAGGCTTAGGAAGTAACACATGGTCAGACATAAAATGGATCTTATGACTGTAGGAAGTTAAATTAATAGAAGTCTTGGGCAAAGAAGCATGCCCTTCTCAACTCTCATCCACAAGCCTCTGTCTGTCCAAAGACAGACTGACACAACTGTTGCAAGTGAAGTCTTCATAAAGACTAACAGTCACAGAGCATAAAGCCTTAAATATTACAGCATTTAAAAAAAGACAAAACTGGCAAAGTACCAAGAAATTATAAATGGACATTCTAGCTATCACTCCTTTTAATTCCTCAATTTGGATAGACATGTCTTCTTCCAAATGAGGTAAAAAAACCTTCCAGTGCATCAAAGCAGTGAAACTAAAAAAAAAGATATTTGGGAATCTGCATTCAGAACTAGTACCACCTCTGCTTCCAACCTTACATCAAATCCACAGTTAAAGTGTTCTGGAGTATAACAGCCTTCAAGTTAGAGGCCCAAAAATTTGCATTAAGTTTATTTACACTCTGACGAGAACCCCTTCTAATTAATACTCCTTCCTTCTTAAGTCCTTCAAATTGTCTGTATTTGTTTGAGTTGCATTTTGTCTAAAAAGTGTAGTGGGTTCAGAGGGACTTGTCAAAAGAACAATATATGGATATGCTGCTTCTAATTGATAAATGAGTTCAGAAAGTTTCTTCCATGTCATGATCACTTATAAAAAATTTGCTAAAGTAAGGAAGCATTTAAAATTCTCAATCAGTCAGAAAACTATTTTCAACTAGAAAATGGCAAATATGAGAAGTACAAAAGAACACAAAACCAGCATATTACCAACACAGATTTAATCATGAGATGCTCTCTTCTATTCCCAACTTGACAGTTTGTTCAGCATTATCTATTTCTGTGTTTTAGATGACCTCAACACTGATAAATGAAAAGGGGATAGGAAAGAAAGTCCTCTCAGTCAGAACAGTACGTGTTCTAGATTTAGGGTGTGTGGGGGTGGGTTTCCTCATTAACAATAAGACAGACCACACATCCTGACAAATCACAGGAAATACGGAATGTTCAGCATTAAGAAAGGAAGTCCAGGTTTCTTTCCCAATTTAGATGAGATGGAATCTAGCTTACTGTCTTGGACAAACTGTAAGAAGTCCCTCCAGCAAAAGCTTGAGCTGCAGCAAGACATTTTCCTGGTATCTCTTGGCATAGAAAATTGCTGTATAACATTCTAAACAATATTATTTGTTGTTATATACACATTGTTTAGTCTCCTCTATCTGGTTTTCAATGAAGTTATGCAAATGAACAACAGTGAAAGGATACTTGTATCCTCTTTTGCCATTCATAGTGCTGTCAATGCAACTTTCAGATGTGGAAACCTCCTCCAAATTTAATACTGACAATGCAAACCTACATAAGCTGCACAACTTAAAATATCTACCTGCACTTTAGGTTTATAAAGATTATCCTTTGAGGCAAACAGACTCGGGTCTCATGGTTGGGAGGTGCTTCTGATGCTTTAAGTTTTAGCCTTCATATTTTTTAGATTCTCTACTGCCTTAGTGTGTGACTCTGAACTTCATATAAAGTGTTAGTAACTTCTCCTCACAGTTTAGTTAGACAAAACAATCCTTTTCCAGCCTGAGAACCAAGGACACTGTTGCAGCTTCAGGTCCAAAAAAGTATAAACAACAGCAAACTGAGGAGAGCAATCTGGGAGGATGTGACTTCATAACCTGAAGCTGCAATTGGACAATTAACCCCAATGTGTAAATGGACCAAAACTTATAAAAGTGTGAAAACTCACGACCGGTTGTCCATCTTGCGTAGAGCCACAGCCAGGCTCTTGTACTGCCCAAGGTGTATCCTTTTAAGGCCTTTTAATAAATACTTACTTTATTCCTTTAACACTGTCTAGCCTCTGTTCCAGGTAGCCTCTCTAGGCATCACTACAAACACTGGAGCAAAAAAACAGGCCTGTGTCTGACAGAGCAATGATTTCTGCTGCAGAGTTAAAATTATTGTATGTAAATGAAAACCAAAAGATTCTGCAAGAAATCAGCTAAACACCTACAACATTTTCAAGGTTCAGCCTAGTCTAAGGTATGCATGCAGCAGAAAAGCTGTCCTGGTCTCCATTTCCTCCAAAAGAATTTGGAGGCATGGAAATTGAAAGCTTCCACAATGTGACTTTCCCAATCACTTCTAAGAAGTGGAAACAAAAAAACAGCTTAATAGGAAAGTAAAACCTTACCGTGTCTGAACTTCCTTCCAGAAGTATGTTGATTGCTCTGTTCACATCCCCATTACAATCGTGTAGTGCCACTATGCATTCATCCTGGTTTTTCCCCGTCACTTCCATAAGCTGGCAGTAAGAGTCAGACATGTTAAAATATTCAAATTATCTTTGTAAAAATAAGAGTTAGTATCACCACAGATTCAAAAAAACACGCATAAGCTACTGTGTCAGAGCAAACTAAAATCCTAAATAAAGGTAAACACAAATTAAATTATAATCACAAAAGCGCACTCTCACTTTTTTTTTCCCCTTTAACTTTATGCTTGGAGATTTCCTATGCAGAACTTAATTCTTGTCCTTCCCACCAGCACAGCTAGAGGCATTATTGATGAGGGTACTATGGCTTCAGGAAGTACAAAACTTCACTTCTGGCACATCACCAAAACAAGTTTATAACAACAAAAAGCACTTAATGCTTCAGAGGAGGTTTTACAAAGGAAAAGTCAATAAAGCTGCATACACAGCTCTGGGAGGTCAAATTATTTTTTAAAATAATACCTCAATTTACCTTTAAGCTATGATTCTATGGTTTTTACTTTTCCTGAAAAACAACCACTATATTGGCAAACTCAGTTTACACGGGTGACATTTTTCCCATGTGTGTGTACACATGGACAACTTGAATGCATTCTTTATTCTGACAATTATTCAATTGTGACCATACTAAAGAGATATAGTCTGGAAGAGATCAGCACAGATGAGTTTTGGCTTAAAGGTCAAAGGAAAATACACCAGTATAACCATACAGTCATAGTTATACTACCACACAATTTCTTGAAAACAGACTTTACAGGGCAATAAGAGCACCTTTTTCTAGTTAAATTTCTATCCTTGTGAAAAAGGCTTCATCTAATCAGAAACATGCTCTACCTCCAAAACACAAGTCAGCATTGTTACAGGGCATAAAAACTCTGTATCATAAGAAACATACTTGTTTCACTTTATCTTCAAAATCTGTGTCATTCTTATCATAGATCATCTGAGCAAGGCGAATCTGTTCTGCTGTTGCCTGAAAAACAAACATCAAATAAAGTACACAAAATTTAACTAATTTTTTTAAAAGTATCTCCTAGTTATCACAATCACAGAATACACAGAGTTGGAAGGGACCCACAAGGATCATCAAAGTCTAACTCCTGGCCCTGCACAGGACACCCTAACAATCCCACCCTGTGCCTGAGAGCATTGTCCAAACCCTCCTGGAGCTCTGGCAGCCTTGGGCCATGACCATTTCCTGGGAAATCAGTTCAGTGCTCAACCACCCTCTGGGGGAAGAATCTTTTCCTGATATCCAGCCTAGCCCTCCCCTGACACAACATCAGGCCTGTCACTGGTCACTAGTGTCACTTTATTTTTTTTCTCTCAAGATTCTCAAAAAGAATATACACAACAAGCACAGCAGTGCTACAGGGAAGGGATTAACATCTCTATGCCCATTTTATAGTTAAAAAGTTAGCTAGAACAGAAGCAATTTCAACATATTCTAATGTGTTTGAACCACAGTTAAAGCTCACCACATAGACAAGACAACCATATAATAGAATTTACCACAGAAGCTTACACTTTGATATTTCTTTTATTTAGTATCTACCACTCCAGAGATAGTTTTATCATAACAAACTGACAATGGTATTTCTAAATTTACCAAATCTCTGATGACCCCTGTTCACATCACCTTCCACACCTCTCCCAATAACCACCTGACTGCAGTTTTATGAGCATGAGACTGAGTCATGCCTCAAGATTCTGCTCATGAACAGCTGAACTTCCTTTTTTATAACTGAATACTAGTCTCTGAAAATTGCTAAAAAATCTTGCTCTTGACAAAATATTTGGTGCTTTTGTAACATTTCTGGACAACAAATCCATGCCAGCAACTTCTCCAAAAACTGAAAGACTAAAATGGATTGATGCAGTAAAGAGCCATAAACCCAAATAGGCTATGGCTACCCTAAAGAGAAAACTACTCAAAAACATTAACGGCACATCATACAGGCTGCTCTTCATAGTGCAGCATCTGCAGCCTACTTAACTGTATTCCCATGAAAATACCAAAGATAACTGTATGCTACATGAACTTGGACCTCATTTGATTTCTGCCCAAACAGAAGAGGCTACTATCTCATGCTAGAGAAGGCTGATACTGAAGAGAACCAGGACCCAAAATGCAAGTTGATGTACTGCAGAAGATTTCATTATTGAGAAGGGGAACACATCATCCCCCAAAATTCTTGACAGAAAGGATTCATCCTAGGCAGTCTCACTTCACAGGATACTCACATGAAATTCTGTACCTCATGAGTTCAGACTTAATCAGTCTCAAACTGCTTCACTTTTGGAGTTTACCACAAATGCAAGCTTTAGAGAAGATCACCAAGTGTAAATCCTGAGTCTAAAAAATTATTCCACCATAAAACACCAGCTGCTTATTGGCTGAGAAGTTACTGCAGCTGTCCCAGTTCCTTGAGGGAAGTAATATTTACTTTGCTCAATGTTCCAAGACAATCAGCATTTGTAACTGTCCTAGGTGACCTAGATGACCCAAAAAACCTCATGTATTTCATATCTTCTCCATGCCAAACTGCCCAAGATTATTAGTCTCTTTAAGACCTGACAACCCAGGAAGTGGAACTTGTGTGTTTTACCCCAGTTCAGGGAAAGGAGGGGGGCTGAGTCCTTTTAAAAACAGAGAATGCACACCAATGAGCCCTCTTGTTCTCTCTGGGCTCCCAAAGGGGTTGCCTTGGGCAGGTCTCCCAGTCACAACCCACAAAGCTGCATTTCGCAACCCAAAGCTACTTCAGAGCAGATTTTGAAACACCTTTGCTACTGCTGCCTGTTGTTTCATGAGGAGGGGTTGGGATCCTTTCTTCATGAGTTTTTCAGCTGCTACTCCAGTTCCAGCCACCTGCCATTCTCCAAGGAGGAGTCAGACCCATTCTCCACAAGTTTTCCAGCTGTTGCTCCAGTTCTAGCCATGCCAAGGAGGGAAGTTTCTTCCAGTGTTTCAGCAGCATTGAAGCCTTTTGGACAAAAATAGGGTTTTTTCCCAGTTGTGCTTTGTCCCTGTCCCCTGTCAGTTGTTTGAGAGAGAAAGGAGTTGTGGAACAGCAGACTCAGTTGCTGTGTTGATTTTCCTTTGTTTTCTCTCGGGGCTTCTCCACCATCTTGTTTTCTTTGTTCCCAGGGGGACGAGGTGACTCAGCACCTTTGTATCTAGTGGTTATTGCTGTTTTTTTCTTTTTAGTAAACTGTTATTTTTTCACTTATATCTTCTCACATTCATTTCTCCTTATTGGTGAAAGAGGAGTGATTAAAACTATGAGAAGGTAACTCATTGTGGAGTCTCCACTCCATATAATTGCCTTAAACTAAGACAGTAAGAGAGCTAAATACTCTGCACTACTTCACATTTTCAAAGTGTCACGCTGACAGGCTGACAGCTTCATATGCCAATCAGTAACAAAAGAGGAGAGCCTGCTCTGGAATTCCCTGTGCCAGCCCTGGTGCCGCCCTCCACAAAAGCTTCCCGCATCAGCGTGGTGCTCTGTGTAAAGGAGCTTACTCTTTGTATCTATTGAGAGCTCAGCAGAGAGCAAAAATAAAAGGTCTGCTGGTTTCAGAAATTAAGTCCTGATGATCGATCTTCTTGCTCCGACTTCAGCCTCCTCATGCCCATAGCAACTTTTTAGCTAGTGAAGAGATTTTCTTTAAAGATATCCAGAATATAAACATTCAATGTAATTTCTATAAAGACATGATGGGATATTTGACCAGAAACAGGAAACCATTGAGATTCATTTCTTCTGTAAACCAACCTTTTTCAAGTCCGTGTTAGAAGACAAAAATATACAAATTTTATAATACTATCAAATGAGCAACAATATCTTTCTTTAGCTTTCCTGTGTAAGGAGAAAGCTTAGAAACACAAGCAGGTGCAATATCACTAACATTTATGCCAGTGGATTGCACACAGATAGAACTGAAGATTCAGAAGAAAAAAAAAACTCAACAAAACGCCACAAGATGTGTTTACTATACAAACACCAAATTAATGTCACAAAAAGTCTTGCTATTTTTCCCCAGTGAATGTTTCTTCTTCATTTTTAAGGCACCATTGTTATAAATGTCATTGTAGTATCCTATAAAACAGTATAATTAAGTTTTAATTGCAACTAAGAAAATGGTAGCATCTTAAGATAGCTAGAACTTCATTCAACCTTACAAGATACATTATCTTTGCAGCATAACAGAGTGAAGGAAATTTTTAACAACTTTGAACTACCAGAAAACAGAAGTACGCAAAACACAATGTGACAGTAATAGGCCCAGATCTTAAAATAAAATAGTATATTTATTATCCCGAAACAACGAAAAAGAATTGTGATGTAATTTCTTAAATAACTTAAATGATGTTCAATGTGACTATGACAATGAAATCTCCATTTGAGAAAGTAACATAATTCTACATTGAAAAAATGAATCAGTGGTAATTGAATAGTATCATCCCACGTTTCTGTTGATCTGTAAAGCATAAGGAGGGAGGTTCATCTGATCTAAACAATAAAAATATACAGTGCACTAAAACATGTCTGCTGTATATTAAATAATCATATTTTCCACTGAAATAACCAAACCAATATATATTAGGCAAGAGGTAGAATAAGTGGGAAAAAATGCAGAAAAAGGTCTAAGACTTAATGCTTAAAATCAATGAATCACATCAGTTGCAAATATACCCTAGTGATAGTGCAGTCTCCCACTGAGAACATGTCCCATTAGAGCAGCTGCTTGAAGCCAGATGGAGATCCCACAACCTCTCTAATCCATGACAGTGTCTGTGGTAAACAAATTTTTTCCCATTTAACAGCTGGAATTTCCAGTGTTCCAACTCATGCCATTGTCTCTGAGGCTGGCTTCACCTTTTTTATACCCTTTCATGAGGTATCTGAATAGAAGACAACTTGGCCTTGCCTTCTTAGGGATGAACAAATCCAGTTCCCTCAGTCACCCCTCATTCATCCTGTGTTTCAGCCTCTCAACCATCTTCACAGCTCCTTACTGGGCTTGCTCCCATTTGCCAATGTCTGCCTTGCATTAGGGAACCCAAAACTGGGCAGAGTACTCCACTGTCTGGCAAACATCAAAAAAGGGGAAGCCATCACTTCTGTCAACCTGCTCATTATACTCCTGCATACTTACTTGTTATAAAGCAAAACCAAATTCAACTTCATTTGTTGAAAGTCACTTTCTAAACCCACACATTAGCATGAATCACCACTATGCAAAGCACTGTAACACAAGGAGATAAGGGCTTGAGATCACATAATTAATATTGTACAGAGCAGAAGAGCTTCTCCATGTTAAAGATCAGTCTAGAAAATAAGACAATTTCCCAGGGGAGCACCTCTAGACTGAGAACTGAGGCAATTCTTGAATTTAATCAAATTTTGAAAAGTACCTGACAAAAGAATAATGAGTTGCCAGGAACAGAGACATTTTGCACTTTCACCCAGGCAAGCACAACTTGAATATTCTGCTACTGAGAACCAAGACAATGGGGTAAGAGCTTAATTTCCATCTTGCAGATACTCAAAATAACTTTAGTCTGCTAGTGGACAACCATCTTCATTTCACTTTGTGAAGGCACTGCACAAGAAGTTTAGGATTTTGTGACCTCTAAATATGCTGAACCATGCTGTAGAACACAACATGGATCTAACAAAGCTTTTCCCACCCACCCAAATTCCTCTATTGACCAGAAATTTTCTAGCATCATGAGGCTGGCATATGAAAGAGCTGAGCTCTGAAGACACTAAGGTAACAGGACAGAAATCCTGACAAGGATAGGCATAGAATTCCTCACTCATGGGAAATGTTGCTGAAGAACACAAAGCTCCTTCAGAGACAAGAATACAGGGACAACTTAATGTTGTGCTGGATAACTAAGCAATTAAAGCAAGATATCAAACAAACAGACTTTTCCAAATAAGACCATAACCTCCCCCCACCCCCATCTTTTCCCAGTTTTTACTGACTTGGGGAAGAAACAAATCATTGCATGCTCACTTTCAATTCAAAGAAGATTATATAGCAGCACGTACCTGTACTACTTGTTTCTGTGGTTGTGTTGGCTGAGAGGTTGAAATTTGCATTTTGTCCCTAGTACCCCGGGTACGTTCACTGACCACCGAAGTCATCATATACAGTATATACAAAACAATGTATGTACAAAATAGAAAATCTGAAAGGAAAAAAAGAGTTAAGGCAGGATACTGATTCTATACCCCAATAATATACAAATGTAGTAGATTGAACTCTTCCTGCCTTTACCACAAACTCTATACAGAGACTCCTGAGAAAGCAGCTTCAAGACACTATTTTTGGATTTATTGCAATCTTTACAGTAAAGGGGTAAATGAAGTGGATAAAAAGCATTTTTGTTAGCTGACTTTGATCTGTCCAGATCTCTACTTCCAGACAACATCTGGATCTCACAGCTTTTCCCAGTTATTTAACATATAGACTTTTCTATCTGCTACTCTGCTGAAATTCCAGCTCCAGCTGGATCACTCCTTAGATTTCTTTAATATCTGCTGTCTTGTTTTGATGCCTAGAATTTAACTACTCACACCCACTCAGAATGAAAACAGAAGTCACATTCACAACACAGGCCATTCCTTTCTTCCCTATCATTAAACTGCTTTCCTGCACACATACATGAAGTCATAGACAATGCCCACTCTACTTCCCACTCTCTCATTCTCTCTTATAGAAAAATTATGATCCTTACCTTTAACTACAGCCTTTGTAGCCAATATTTTTATGTTCTCCTTCCCACTTTAAGAAATTATTTACAAAACTACCTATTACCCTGCTTTAAACATACATTGGTTGTATGGCAACAAAAGAAAACAAAACTCAAACCACACACACCCACCCGTGCTATCCCATTTGTGGTAGTCAGCTTTCATTCTAATTCATTCTCTATCATTACAATTACTTTGAAACAAGAAATTTATTATTCTCCCTGTGTTTTTACAGCATCTGAAACAAGGTTAATTTACAAGTATGGCTTATAGTTACTATAACAGGAAACAGTCTCGTGACTGGTCAGGTCAGAGTTGATTGCCTGGTTTCTGTCCCATGACACTGGGAAGTAAAACCTGCAAATTTAGGGAACTAAAGACAACCTACAAGTGGTGTACCTGGGCAGGAGATGTGCAAACAAGCAGCAAAGTGCCTTTACTGCAGCCCAGAAGTACGAACGTGCCTCAATGTGGTATTTACATTCTCTGAACAGAGAGACATAATTCTCTCTCCCAGGATTTTTCCTGGGGAAGGTAGTGAGAAGCTCAGAGAAGAGAAAACAATTCTTATCTCTGCTTGCTGCGTCTGTTGTTTGGCACATATGGAATGTGTTATGGAGATTGCTTGCCGAGAGTGATTTGTTAATTGGATTCTGCTGATAGTTGTTTAGATTGATTAGCCAATTGGGTCAAAGCTGTGTCATGACTGTCTCAGTCACAGGTTTTTCTTTAGCATCTTTTTAGTGTAATATCTTTTTAGTATACTATCTTCTTAGTATAGTTTTAATATAGTATTAGTGTAATATAATATAGCTTAATAAAGCATTTGTTCAGCCTTCTGAATCATGGAGTCAGAGCACATTATTCCCTACAATGAGGACGCCCTAAATCGATACCTCAGCACGCAACTTGTCAGGGCAGCAGCTTTGATGCAAGCTGCTCACTGGCATTCACAATGAATGGGTACTCAACAAATAAAGTATCAATCAACTCATCACAATTTGAGCATAGCACAATAAGCAATGAAAAAAATAAAACCAAGCACCCTTATAGAGAACATGACAGAGAGCACTAGTCTCTCTGAAAGACAAGCTAATAACTTCACTTATGATAGTCTGGAGTTAGCCCACTGTGATTTAAGCTATGTTAACTCCACTGGGTCTCAATTTGTTGTTTAATCCAGGTTTATTTTTCAGGATGAAAGGGTACTTTAAGGAAAAAGACATGCATGCAAATATTTGAAACTCCTGGGGGGATGAAGCAGCACAGGAAGATCAGCTTGCTGTGAAAACAGCCCAAACAACCTGAATATAACAAGATCTTTAGAGAATGTCCTCATCTTGCTGACTGCAACTCATGAGCAGCACAATTTGGCAACAGGTCTGAAGCAAAAAACCAGTGATAGTAAGAGCCTCTTCCTGGCAGCAGTATGAACTTGCACTTGCTTCAGACAACTGTGGAAACACACCCGCAGTTTGACGGTCTCCATCAAGCCAACATGGGCATGTTATAATCCATTTCAGATATAATAGTCATCTTAAAGCACAATTGGCAGTAGACACAACAACCAGCCCAACCCCAGCACAAAAAGCAGCTGAAGGGCCCTGCTCCACCACCAACAGTGCACTGACCAGGGCAACATTACACCTCCCTGGCATGGACATACCTTCACCACACCTACTTTAAAGTACCAAGGCAACAGGAAAGAGGAGGGCAGTTAGCAACTGCCTTCGAATTACCATAGTAACTATAATTTTGAGCTTTAAGTGGGATATTACTAATAAGATAGGGATGTAGCAGGATGCTCTGTCTGGAGGCTTTTGGTGTTGAAAGCCAGCCTGACTCATCAGCCTCAAAGTTAAAACATCCTGATAGTGAGGTAAAAATATGGCAGACCTGGTAAAGTACCAGAGATAAAGGAACCAACAAGTGATAGTACTGATAACTTATCTAAAGTTGCTGAGCTGACACAGCTGTTGACTGACAGTCAAACACCAGTATAAAAGCCCAGTCCTGCTTTTTTAATGGTAGGGTCTTCTAATATTATCCTTTCTTGGAGGACATGTGGAGAGTCCTTCCTTGAGTGGGGATGCCCCCCAAGGTTATTCCATGAGACTGAGCAACAGATTTGCCCACAGTCATTTGTATGGGTAATATCAATCTCTACTTAATAATTGTTTTTTTCTAGCTTTAATATAATTGCTTTTAAGATAGTGCACTATACTAGTTAGAGTGTGGTGGTGCATCCCCTCTCCACCCTTGGGCCACACTATGATCTGAGAAATGCACATTAGGCCTTGGCCTTGACAGCAGCACCTGGGCTGAGCTCCTCTTGAGCTTATCAGAAACACTGTCTGCTCCCAGAAACTGGTGCTGTTTAAAGAGCTCGCGCTTTTTAACAAACAGCTTTGGAAACTTATTTTTCCTGCCCAAATAACCATCCAAGTGGACTAACATTTGTTATTGAACTTTCAAAGAAAGTTACTGCCCCAAATTGTGGCCAAGATAGAAAATTACTATGACTAAAGCCCACTCACTTGAAGCCCTATAAACAGCAGTCCAAAGTGAGACCCTTTGAGCTTTCCTGGACCACAGCAGGCTGTGACCAGCAACCTCCCTCTGAGTGGGCCTCTCAGAGCCAGCAAACTCTCAAACTTGCTATACTTGGAGGATCGCTGAATGCCAATGACAGATCCCAGGCTGATACCCCCACTCCTCAAGGCTCAACCCTTTACCCACTGAGAAGATGCAAAGGCATCCAATGTGAGTACATCACTGATTTCAAAGGGAATTTTTCATAGGTATATACCTTGTACATATTCTTTAGGTCTGTGCATGTGAGTGTGAATATGCTATAGTAAATGGACTAGGAACGTTGCTCTCATACATTCTCAAGTACTTTAGATTTGTAGGTAAATTGGCTGGTGAGTTACTATTCTGCTATTGTAAATTCTACATTAGTCCTTAGTTAAATTGTTTAACTTAAGCTATCAATTAAGTGCGGTTAAAACCTTTGGGCCTAAACTGTTGGTCAAGTCGGGGCGCAGTGTAGCAAGGGGGTCTACTCTCAGCTTAGTGACTCAACAGGAGAGTCTTATTTCTTTTTATCCTTACCCCTTGGGTAGCACAGGTTCCAAGCCAGAGGGAGTGGTCAGGGTGAGCATTTTGCATGTGAACCACTCTCTTTTGTACACTTTTGTTATTATTGCTGCTGTTAGTCTTCATTTTTTTTCTCTCATTTCTGTTTCCAGTAAATTGTTCTTATCTCAGCCCTTGATCTTTACCTTTCCTGCCTCCAATTCTCCTCTACAGTAACCCACAGGGGGAAGAGGGGAAAGGGAGGGGGGAGCAAGCAGCAGCAGTTTTAGTGGGAGCACTAAATTGGAGAATACCATTCCTAAACCACAATACTGTAATCGCAAAGTTACTCAGGATTTCTCACAATGACAGGGCTGGGAAAAGGCTGCAGGATACTGCTTCATGATAGCATGACTATTGTACATGTACAATGAGTGTAGATTTTACTGCTATGCAGTAGCATGATATAAGTATAAGAAAAAATGTGGAGTAAAACATACATGTCTGTAGCTGTTGTCTAAAGCATTTCACCACCTTTATTACTGCTTGAAAGGAAAAAAGTTTCCAAGAGTCAGATGTTCCTCAGGAGTGGTGCTGATTACTCAGTGTCTGTAATGTCCCAAGCCAATAACACCAAACCTGAGCTTATGGATCCTGGGAGGATTTCTGTCTCATCTTAGTTTTCTGTGGTAAATAAGAAGAATATTGAAGGCCAGGAGTAGACCTGCATCACTGGCAGAACATCACAGGAGAGAGAAAATGTATTATCAGTACACTTTCATGTTTTACCAATAAAAGAGGATTGCTGGGAGTGGCCAGAGTACCAACACGAACATATAAACTAACATATACACTTTCACTTATGTTAGCAAAGCATACTGAATAAACAAGTGAACACTCTTAAAACCCACTGAGTTGTTAGTCAAAATTATTATTTTGTCAATTCAATCTATAATGACCTAAGAACACCCCCAATCTACAGAAATCAATACTTTTTCACTACCAGCAAAAAAATATTCATTTCAAGGATTACTATTCCTAAACAAATGTTATACAGAGCAAGAGAAATATACAAATAGGTCTTGCAAATAAAGACAGCATTGTTTTGTAAGAGAAAGAAATGTTCACCATCAAAAGACTGGAGTTAGGCAATGGCTGGTTACACATCGAGAGCCCCTCTCAAAAGCATGATGTGGAAGGGGGACTGAACAGGACATGTTTTCCACTAGTAGAGCAAGTTTCAATCATGAAAGTCAAGCAATATGATTAGCATTATTTAAAAAATAAAATTTTCTAATCTTACAATATCTATCTTTGCTATTATCCCAGTGTCTCTGCCTAACAGATGCTTTACATTTTAGTATATACTGCTGATGATTATCCTTGTTTTAATCAAAATCTGCCAGCTACACCCAATAAACATCCAACAGACTTGCCCTCAACTTCTTCATAAACATTCAAACTTCAGATGCAACAAGTACCCTTATTCATACATAAATTTCTGAAGGAGGAATCTAAACTTCCCCAAAATCAACTTTCACTGGTATTTAAAAAAAAAATAACTAAGGACAAATGCACCAAAATTGGAGAAGTCTAAATAACTTCAACCTAGGGCTTTATCTTTCACACAACCAAGGCAATCTTCAGACTACTAAAAACCTGGTTAGCAAAACCCACTTAGCTCTGCTGATGTCATAAAACAACATTCCTCATTTGCCCTGATTCTGGAAAATCAAGAGAGTGAATGTCCTCAAAGATTCAGAGGACTCAGCCTTATGTTTCAAACATCAATATCGACAAAGTCACTATTGTCATCTTTTGATGCCTTTCTGCAAGAACACCACCATTTCAGATAGCAACGAGCTGAACTTCCACATGCCAAAAGAATAAAATCCTGATCCCTGTCCTAATTATAAGCCTCATGATTGCAAGGACCTGCAAGATGCACTAGTTACCAGCACTTACCACTGACTGTAACATAACTTTAAGTAACACAGTTAGAAAATAACATGCAGTTAGTCTACATGTCTAAGCACCACTCTCAGGACCATCACAACTAGAGGATCTTACTAGACCATAACACAGACCAGACCACAGCTATTGCCATGAAATAGAGAGAGAGAGGGGGAAAAGAAAAAAAAAAGCTGAACTGGTCCACACAGAAATATAATATATAGAAAATAGGAATTCTCTTTGAGAGGCAGCCATCATGGGGACCATGTGAGGAAGGGGCAACAGTAAGTTCATTTTAAAAGTATGTTTCTTTGCTGAGTAATAATTGAAGAAAACGTCTTGGCTGTCTGATATTCCAAGACCTGAAAGAAAAATTAAATACATGTTCCTGTCATCTTTGATAGAAGGACCTAATTTCTTGTTCTCTGTCATAGAAAAGGCTTTCCTTATGCAAACCCTCTCTGAAAGGAGGTTGTAGCCAGGTGAGGGTCAGTCTCTTCTCCCAGGTGACCAGCAACACAACAAGAAGACAGTCTTAAGGTACACCAGGGGAAGTTTAGGCTGGACGGTAGGAAGAAGTTCTTCACAGACAGAGTGACTGGGCATTGAAATGGGCTGCCCAGGGAGGTAGTGGAGTTGCCATCACTGGAGGTGATTAGAGAAGACTGGATGTGGCACTTAGTGCCATGGTCTAGTTGACCAGGTGGTGTTAGGTGATAGGTTGGACTATGATCTCAAAGATCTTTTTCATCCTAGTTGATTCTGTGAAAAACTACCAAAGGAGAAGAGAGAATGTATTCCCATCACTCAGCACACCATATGCTGTCCTGGACTGATTCAGTATCTCGGGTCAGGAAACAGAGAAACCACAGTGGCTCAGAGGTGAACCCTGGTGCTTGCACAGCCATGCACACATTCTACTTCCTCTTGCTACAGGAGGAAAGGAACACCTCCATTTCCAAGTCCTCTGCAGAGAGACAGAATGTAAGAAAACAGTGCAGAAAGTAATCTCACTTCTGAAGAGTTGCAGCTGTACATAGTGCAAAAAGTACTCTCACACTTGAAAAAATGCAGCTGTAATAATCACCAAAGATTAAGAACAAGCCTGCTCTTAATAAGCCACAGCTGTGTCCAATAAGAAGACGAGTGAAGAGTGAGTTAAGTGGTTGTGAAGAGAGTTAATCAGTTGTGCTGTGAAGGGAACTAGAGTCAGTTAGCTGCTTTGTGAAAGAGTCAGTGTTGCAAAGAGATGCCCATGAGAAATCACCAAGAAGGTATGAGACTTTTGAAATATGACAAGAATTGGTGACCCTGACGTGATTCTGACGTGATCCCATGGTGATTTAAGTAGAAAACTGTAGAAAGAGCAGTAGTGATCCTGTAGTAGTGTTTTGTGGAGATAGCTAAAAACTCCACAACTTTGTGAAAGTTGTAAAGCCGGTATGTTTATTATTACAGCGCCGGACGTATGCGGAGATTACTCTCTTTAAAAGACATGCATACTTCTGGGAACTTCAGGTCCCTTTTTATCCTCCTCTCAAATACATATGCATACAATTTCACAATAGGTTTATACACGTTCATTTTTACGAATTTCGCGTGACATTTGCTGCTAGTTCTTCTTTATCAGAAAGAATTCTTAGGTCAGGTTGACCTGCTTTCACAGCAGTCTCTCTGTCTCTCTTTATCACTTTCTGTCTTTCCCCCCCTTATCTCTGTCTTTCATTGAATCAGTTCTCCTGAGGCTAGGCTTTGCAGTCAGGCTACATAGCTATGTTTTCTAACCACAGACTCAAAGATGTACATTTGACCTAAATCAAAATGGATTTCTACTCTGGAGAATTTCTACTCTGTCTCAGTAGCTTAAGAAAAAAGACTTAAATATTAAGCAATATGATCCCAAAGTGATTCAAGAAGATGACTACAAACCCAAGAGAAATAAGACAGTAGAATCAAGCAGACCAAGAGCCTGAGAGTCTAAAAATTCAGATGAGCTATAGCCAAACAAACCATAGAGCCTAGAAGTCCAGACAATGTATGAGATGCCACCCCCAAGAAGAAGAGTGCTAGATATGAGAAGCAGACGCTACACACTTTGCTTATTTAGTGCATTGGAGCAAGCCCCGTGCCCCCTGCCAAAGTATAACTGCAGTCCAGAGGGGACCCAAGACAGTGCTGAGTTCCCCCAAAATGGCAGTGTGTGCAGCAAAACACAAGCTGTAACATGGAGCTCTGAGAAGCAGAGTCAGAGCTGCACAGACAACATGTAAGAGAAGCCTTCTAAAACTGTATAATAGCCATCTCCACGGTAACCCGATGTGATTCGAGATTGAGCTGTAAAGCAAAGTGCAGCCAGAGATGCAGCCCAGCATAGCACTGAGAGCAGCAAGAAATGCTGCCTGGTCTGGACCTGATATATTTCAACACCTAGAGTACAAGTGAGCCGCTGAAGACACAATAAGAAATTACATATCAAGTGAAAAACAAGCACTGGAACAAAAGCAACATGGAGCTCTGAGAGGCAGAGTCAGAGCTGCACAGACATGTAAGAGAAGCCCTCTAAAACTGTATAGTGGCCATCTCCACAGTAACCCGATGTGATTTGGGATGGGCTGTAGGGAGAGGTGCAGCCGGAGATGGAGCCCAGCGTAGCACTGAGAGCAGCAGCGGATGCTGCCTGGTCCGGACCTGACAGATTTCGACACCTGGAGCACAGGTGAGCGACTGGGGACACAATGGGAAATGAGATATCAAGTGAAGAACAGATTGTTTCATCTACATGGAAAACAGAGCAGGGCAAGAGACACTTGCAGTGGCCAACTAGCACAGCAAAGAACTGTAAAAGGAAGAAGAGAATTACTAAAACAGCAGTTAGAGCTAGGGACAGAGTACCTCTATCATTCAGTATGGTGTATTTGTTTACTGATGAAACATGTGCATTTTGTCTACACACACATCTTGGGCATTAATAGTATTGCTTTCACAAATGAATCTTATCTGTTCTCTAGTAATGCAGGATTCTAAGTTTACTGTTTGCCACTTTTCATTCACCTTTTGTGCTCACACTCTATGTTCTGAAGGGTACTGTTTTCTCACGGTTTAATCTTAGTGTAATGATGGGGTGGATAATGTAAACAGTCGCATTACGTATGGTAAGCACAAATGGTAAGCACAAAGGCAGTGGCTACATTAGAAGCAGGATCATAGGTGACATTTACCATAGTCTACCAGGATTGAAACTTCTTTTCAAAATCAATCGCATTATCCCAGACAATTTTCCGAATTTCAGCTGGGAAATTACTTTCACCCCCTTCCCATATGATCAGAGCTGCTGTTGCTTGCATCCATAACTGTGCTTGTATACAACTGAAAGCTAAAGACACGTTATCTTGAACTGTACTAAGTGCTTCTACTATTAACTTGTGGTCTTGGTCCCCGGCCTTTTCTCACTTTGGCAGTACTTTTGAAATCTGCCACTGGCTAGTTCTTAATGCCAATAGAGATGACTGTAAAGGCTGCTTCAATTTTGTTAGGCCACCTGCTGCAGTGGCCAGTTTATTCATCAGTATTTCTGAATCAATTCCATTTAAAACTCTTAATCTTGTCTTTAATATCCGTTAGATCTTTCCTTATTTTGCTCCTGAGGTATACTTGTCTTTGTAACCACGTTTTCTAGCCTTCAAATGATGTTCTTAGGAAAGAGGAGCAGGGTTGGTTGGATTTTTGAGATGTTAATTTGCATTAGCAACTCAACACGTTTGAGAGACCATTCTGGATTGAACAACAGTTGTTTTCACTTACATTCTTCACTACATAGGGGCCGATTTCATACACTTCAGGTTCAAGTTTGGGTTGGGTCTGAACTATTTGATTACTAGTGTGGGTTGTAGAAGGTCCTGCTGTTGTAAAAAGTGCAGTATCTATTTAAAATTTAAATGAGAGCTTGATAGCATCTCGAGCTTAAAGGCAGGTCACTTCTACAGGCTGTATCAAGGTGAAATTACACCAACAGTCTGATTCACTT